>NW_009276925.1:1603999-1637108 GCF_000150675.1 Verticillium dahliae VdLs.17
TTTTATTTTTTGGGGGGTTTCTGACGTTCGCCGCGTGGGATATTGATCTACTACAAAGGGTTTTTTGGGGGCCCCACATTATTGCTTTTGGGGGGGGGGGGGGGGGGGGTCGAAAGGCGTAAATTGAGTGCCGAATGAGTGATGTTGGTGCGGGTCTTTGCGATGACCAGAGATCAGACTTTCCCACGTCGCGCTGTCGTCGTCGCTTGCAGTTGATGTCGTCGTCTCGTCGAAACGCTGAATCCAGAAATTGAAGATTTTCGGTGCGGATAGCTATCGATAAGATTTTGGCGGGGTGTTGCCCAGATGTCCAAGCCAAAGTCAAGGTGCATCAGGCTTGAGCCAGGGTGTCCACCCCAGCCTTAGCTAAGCGTCAAGGGGCAGCCATTCGCTGCAGGAGGACACGCTCTAAATTTCGGGGCGACCAACATGCCAGCACTGCCTGCTCTGCCCTTCCCCTGACGTGATAGCTGTCGCTCTTTTCATTCTTTACACGTACGCTTCAAGAAGATCGGGAGACGTTGTTCTGAAACCGCCATCATGTGGATTCTTCCTATTCTCGGGGTTATTGGCTCCATCGTGGGCTTCTGCTTCCTGACCTTGGCAATCGGTACGGCCCACTTGCTCGCGCGCCGACGCGACCCCCTTGGATTTGGAGGACTTGCGGACTGACTTGCGATGGTGTAGCGTCGGGTCTTTACTACCTGTCCGAGCTGGTCGAGGAACACACGGTGCTCGCCAAGCGCCTGTTGACGCAACTGATTTACATTATTGTCGTTCTCCAGCTTCTACTATGGGCCGTGGACGGGCTCTCGTTCAAGCTGACGCTTCTGTCCATCTTCTCGCACATCGTCTACCTTGGCAACATGCGGCGCTTCCCTTACGTTCAGCTCACTGATCCGCTGTTCCTTACCTCCTGCGGTAAGTTGTCTCTGCGGACCTTTGGCGGCATGTCGCATAGGCTGACCCTTCCATAGCTCTCGTGCTCACAAACCACTACTTCTGGTTCCGCCACTTCTCCGATACCCAAGCGCGATCCTACTCCAACATGCGCTCCATCTACGACCAGCCTGATACTCCCTCGTTCACGCAAATCGCCTCCTACTTTGGCATCTGCGTTTGGCTGGTGCCTTTCGCTCTGTTCGTCAGCTTGTCAGCCAGCGACAACGTCCTCCCCACCATGGGCAGCGAAACACCCTACCAGCAGGCCGATGGAAAGAACAAGCGACAGGGCATGGTCAAGGCGCTGGTTGACTCTGTTACCGGCGGCATCGGTCAGGTTGTTCAGTCAGTCGGCTTGCAGCAGCGGTCTGGAAACGCGTGGAATGACTGAGCGGATGAAATGTGAGGAGACGTTCGATGACGTGTAAGCGGCCCATACATTCTCCCGAGGTTGCGCAAGGCTAATTTGATGGCAGATGTAAGGTGGAATTAAAATCACTTCTAGACCATCTATTGCCTCCGCGGCGAACATCATTCAACACAAGACCAACCAGAATCAAGCCGCACGCGCTGGCCATATGGACCCCTCGAAGGCGAGTAGTGCTTCCCTCTGAGGTCCTAGCGTGCCACTCTACCTGCTACCACGGCCGTGGTCGATGCGTGCTGTGGTGCAGTACACGACTCTCTGCCGGATGCTGTGAGTGGACAGTACCCCCCATTGTGCGAATGCCTGTATCTGAGACCAGACGGCACGATGGGGAACTGCCAGTGAAGGTCCTGTATCGTATTGAGCCTCATCATGGGGCGCGCTCGGTTGGTCTTGACTTTTCTTGCGAGCTTCAATCGAACCAAGATGAGCTGGCTGACGGTGTTCGCGTCCCAAGCGAATATTCACCGCTTGAGCAAATAGACATGATCTAGTCTTGACCCAAATAAACTACAAGCCCGGTCAACTCAACTTGCAACGCGTATCTGGTGGCTTTTGCGTTCCTCACGGGGCACAGTTGATTACTAATAAGTACCCCTTTCGCAATATCTCGCACGTGATACTGGCTTCCGCCACACCAGGCGCACCGCCACACTCTTGATTCCCGCCCAGCGGATGCGCCCCTCTTGGTGACCTCGCTCTCGTCTTCCGTCACGGTGGCGACAAAACAGTGGATTTCTCCTTCTTTAGCATACAACTCACTACATCCGGAACTTTTATTCCCAGTAATCTTCCTCATTGGATTGGAGCTGTGGCCGCGTGGGCCTCCTTCATGCGACCGACGCCTTGACTCTTGACTCGACTGCGCCGGCAGCCTAGTGTGTCGTGGCTGTGCAGTATAGACATGGCTCGCACGTAGGAGCCCTCTCGCTAAACCTCGGCTTGCACTTTCCATTGAATTCTTCTTTCGTTCCGAATCTCGTTAATGGAAGCGTCTGCTGAGAAGAATCGATTGAGCTGCTCCCGCGTGACCTATTTTGCTGTGCAGGTTGCCTCTTCAAGAGGCCAGACAAGGCTCTTGCGTTGCCAAGACTTGACACATCAGTGGCGGGTGCATCCAGACCCACACGGAATTGTGGCTGGAGCATGATGCACCAGTGACAACCCCAAGCTGACGTCGCCTTGCTGCGACAACCATCCACTGCAGGCATCCATTTTGGCATCCACGTTGGCATCGATCCCAGCATCTGTCATGTGTGATCCAATGGCATGTGCGCTGCGGCTCAAGCCCCCGAGGCCTCGTAATCTGTCGTCGTCGCCGGCGGATCTCTATAAACATGGGCGGCGTCCGACCTGAGGGGCATGTGCCTCTAGAGTGTTCATTGCTTTCCTCACCATTTCTCCTCGCTCCCCAGACACTTGAACCCAAGCACACGTACACATATGGGCTCATTTTTCGTTACACCTCCAACACCGACCACTCCTACCGAACGACGGACTGAGCTCATGACCAGGCCCGAACGCACCATGGCGCCGTCCATCGATTCGGCCCTGGGCACGGCCGACATGGCCAACGAGCAGAGGGGCCTTCTCGAGCTCATCGACAAGCTTCAGTTCGCCCAGCTTGACAATGTCAAGCTGCCGCAAATCGTCGTTGTGGGCGATCAGTCTGCAGGCAAGAGTTCTGTTCTCGAAGCCATCACCGGCACCCCATTTCCTCGCGATGCCGGCGCTTGCACACGATTCGCAACCGAGATTCGTATGAGGCGATCAAACGAGCCGTCACTCACTGTCTCCATTATCCCGGATAAGCATCGCAATTTTCGCGACCAGGAGCGTCTGAAGCAATTCGGCGGCATGGTCGACCACGACATGCCCTTTGACGCATTGATGCGGTCTGCCGTCGATCTCATCGCTCCCAAGAACATTCCCGGCAGGTTTGCCGCCCGCGACATCTTGGTCGTCGAGAAGCGTGGTCCTGACATGCCTCTGCTCACTCTTGTTGACTTGCCGGGCCTTGTTCGGAATGCCAACAACGACCAATCGCTCGATGACATCAAGACGATCGACACCCTCTGCGACCGCTACATGAAGAGCTCTCGCACCATTATCCTCGCCGTCGTTGGAGGCAACAGCGACTATGTGCAAGCACCCATCCTCACAAAAGCCCGCCAGTTCGACCCCAGTGGTTCCCGCACCATTGGTGTCTTGACGAAGCCCGATCTTTGCGAGTCGATCGGCCTCGAAGACAAGTTTATCGATCTCGTCCAGAACAGAGACCAGGCCAATTTCTTCAAGCTCGGCTGGTATGTCTTGCTGAACCCTGGACCTCGCGACCAAGGCCAGCCCTGGCCTACTGCTCGCGAGCGTCAGGAGCGCGAGCAAGAATTCTTCGGCCGCGGCAAGTGGCGCGCCCTGCCAGAGTCCATGTGCGGTGTGCCGGCGCTGAAGCAGAAGCTCAGCGTCCAGCTGCAACGTCACATCGGCCGCCACGTCAAGACGCTCAGGAAACAGATCCAGACGGCGCTGGATACTTGCGACACGGAGCTCAAGTCCATGGGCGAAGGCAAGGACACGGTCCCCGAGATGCGGGTCGAGCTTGTGGAAGTCTTCTCGTCTTCCAAGGAGCTCGTCATTCCCGCCGTCTACGGTTTCTACAAGAACCCTCCTCGCAAGAACTTCTTCCGCGCCACGGCCGACCCTCGAGGCACGCCCGCCCAAAACCTTCGCGCCCGCGCCATTGAAGAGAACGAGAAGTTTTCGCATCGCATTCGCCAGAACGGCCGCAAGTTTGGCTTTGCCTCGTCGACCGACCCCCGTGCGCCCAACGCTGTGCCCCTCGGCGACAGCGGCAAGAAGGAGTTTGTCGCGCACGAGGTCGAGATGCTCCTGCGCCAGATTCGCGGTTCGGAATTCCCCATGGACCCCAAGCCTCGTGCCGTCTACATGCTCTTCCAGAGCTACTCGGAGAACTGGCCCAAGCTGGCCCAGGAGCACAAGGACAACCTTGGAGTCGTCTGCAATGAGTTTCTCAGTGAGGTGATTGACTTTGCCTGGCCGCAGCGCATGAGGGAGCCGCTTCGCGCGCAGTTCCTCGATCCTCAGATGAGGGCCCTCATGGCCAGCGCCCAGGAGGAGCTCGAGCGACTTACACAAGACATGAACCTTGAGATTCAGCCCTATGATCCCGAGTACGAAGAGCGCCTGCGCAAGTGGCACGTCGAGACGACAAAGGACGGCGGCACCTATAACGAGGCGCAGGAGGTTTTGGAGAAGATGTTGATCTTCTACGAGCTTGCCGCCAAGACTTTCATCCGCAACACCATCACACAAGTCATTGAGCGTCACCTGCTGCAGGGCATGTATGGTATCTTCAACTCGGTCGCCATCATGGGTATGGCGGATGACGGCGTCGAGGCCATCGCAGCTGAAAACAAGGAAACGCGCGACAAGAGGATGGCGCTCAAGACACAGAAGAACGCCATTGAGGAGGCTAGAGACATTTGCGCCAGCCTCGCCATGCGCAAGGAGTTGCGGGCCTATGCTGATGAAGATCGCGACATCGAGGAAACCTCCGACGAGGACGACGAGTCGCGTCCCCAGGAACGCCCCCAACAGCACCCACGACAAGCCACCGCGCCCTCAAACACCCAGCCTCCCCCTCCCAGGACATCGGCCGAAGCTCATCGCCCAGCGCGCAAGCCCACGGCACCCCAGGCTGACGCCGCCGTGAACGGCAACTACACCCATGCGTCGAATGGCGCGCCCCAGGGCCTGCCCACGCCCCGCGTCGAGGCACCTCGCATCCAGAGCTCGGGCGATTGGCACGGCGAGGAGCAGCCGGTGCGGTCGGTGCCGCATCATGCCCCGCCCCCGCCGCCGCGGCCCGAGAAGCTGCGGACGGAGGACCAGTACGGGGTCAGCCCTGTGGAGAACGGCTACGGGTCGTACGTCGGCGAGACGGAGTATCCCCCTTCGGCGTCGCGGGACTCGAGGCGCGTGTCGGCGAAGAAGCTGTTCGGCAGGTCGTGAGGTGGTGGAGCTGAGTGATTCGTGGCATGATAGCGGGATGCATTTATTTGGGGCTCATTTCTTTTGGAAGGAGGAATTGGGATGTCACGGGTTGGATCGAGCCTTGGTATTTTGGGAGTGCATGGTGAAGTGGTACGATAGATACGATAGATACAATATACCCCATAAGAGTTTGGACACTACGAAATAGGTATATGATCCGTCATGATGTGTACATGTGATGAAACAGGCGAGACTAATAATGCAGGGGATTGGCTCCGTAGCGTGGAAGTGACTAAGTGACGTGTGGTTGCGAGCGGTCAGTGTTGCATCACAATGTTACATAGAATGTTTGGTTGATGACGCAGGTTAGTATTAACGTCAACCATGTATGTTCATAGTGTTACGATTTCTGACGATGTACCGGCCACAAGTGGGCTAGCCTTGCTGGACAACCATGTGTACTTGTCCATCTGAACCAACCCATTGGCTTGATCGCATAACAGCACCAGTCACAATGCGAAGCAAGTAAAGGTCATAATCTCATTGAATCCTGCCTAACAGGCCCCTGCGCCTAGCTCCGATGAATATGCAATACACGATGTCAACCATTTCACGCCTTGACCTTGAGGATGGCCTTGCCAAAGTTCTTGCCGTGGAAGATGCCAACCAGACCCTCGGGCGCGTTCTCGATGCCCTCGGTCACGTCGACCTTGGCCTTGATCTTGCCGTCGGCGAGCAGGGGCTGGACCTTGTCGTTGAAGGCCTGGTAGCGCTCGGGGGTGAGGCTTACGATGAAGCCCTTGAAGGTCAGGGACTTGCCGATGATGTTGAAGAGGTTCTTGACGCCGTAGCGGTCCTCGGGCTTGACGTTGTAGTCGACGATGGAGCCGCAGGCGATGATGCGGCCGTGCTTGTTGATGGCGTGGAGGGCGGCCTCGAGCTGGGCGCCGCCGACATTGTCAAAGTAAATGTCGATGCCGTTCGGGGCCAGGCGCGCGAGGGCCTCGTTGGCGTCTTCCGTCTTGTAGTTGAAGGCGCCGTCGAAGCCGAGCTCGTTGGTGATGAAGTCGATCTTCTCCTGCGAGCCGGCTGAGCCGATGACCTTGAGGCCCTCGGCCTTGGCGAGCTGGCCGACGAGCTGGCCGACGGCGCCGGCGGCCGAGGACACGAAGATGGTCTCGCCGGCGACGGGCTTGCCGATCTCGTAGAGGCCCTCGTAGGCCGTGGTGCCCGGCATGCCGAGCACGCCGATGAAGTAGTGGACGGGCAGGTTGTGGGGGTTGTGGACCTTGCGGAGGCCCATGGGCTTGAAGGCCGGGGCCGGAATGACGGCGTACTGGGCGTTCTGGCCGTAGAAGGAGACGAGCTCGTCGCCGACGGCGAACTCGGGCGTGTCAGAGCGGAGGACCTTGACGACCGAGGCGCTCACTATGGGCTGGTCGAGGTCGAAGGGGGGCGAGTATGACTTGATCTTGGGGTCGCGCATGCGGCCGCGCATGTAGGGGTCGAAGGAGGTGTAGAGGACCTCGACGAGGACACCGCCGTGGAGGGGCGCATTCTCGAGGTCAATGGGCCTGTCCTCGATGACGAGGTCCTCGCCAGGGACGGGGAAGCCCTGGGGCCCCTTCTTGTAGATGAAGGACTTGTTGGAGGTGGGCGCCATTGTGTATGTGTGTAGGTGGGTTGTGTTGGTGTTGAGGGGTATCTGTGTAATGGAAAAATGCGGGGCACAATGTGTCGCAGGATCGATAGAGTGCTGATAGATGATGGGACTAGGGGCTGTGAAGATGATGGCATATGTCAAGGAGGAGGAGGCCAGGTCGAGGCTTTATATCGGTTGACAGCCATCACCATTACCAAGCCAGGATCCAGTCTGTGTTTTGGCGTAGGCGCCATCGGCAGACCCCATTGTCACGTCATGGACGTGCAAAAGATTTGATTGATCGAAGAGATTCTGACGTTCTGGGCGAGTAAGGGTAGCTGCTGTTTGCTGTACAGGATGGATGGGTTCGCCTGGTTTCGATTCGGCGTTGCCTGGTGGGTGCGGTGGGTGCGGTGGGGGTTGTGACGAAAAGAGACATGACGCCGTTCCCGAGAGATCATCGAGGTCCTTGATTGGGTCAAGAGCAGAGACCAGCGAGTAGGGGACCTCGGCTTGCTTACAGAGCAGAGACGTGGCCTCGGTTCCTGCGCCTTAACCATGCACCTATCCGTAGATCAAGACCCGTTAATGCATTAAACAGAATCCGAGTTCCCCTTTTCCTGCAAACTCTTGCCTTGCCTTCTATTGCCCCTCCCTTAACCCCGCTATTCTCACTTCTTCTTCATGCTGCCTCCCTCAACACGGATCAGCCTTCACCGATCCCCCCCCCCACCCAGCCCTATCAGTCATTATCGCCGAAAGTCAATTTACTGAAATGACTGACTTTTGCCATGTTCACAGCTCCCAAACCGGTTCGGGCGGCAGGGCGGCCTGACATCATGCCGACCTCTACTCCACCACGCTACCTCCGAAAGCGAAGCTTCTGCTATGCAACACGGCCCACGACCCCTCCCTAGCTCGCGCCGTTCCTCACCATCATCCGCGCCTCAGCCACGACCATGTCCGACCGTTTGCCATCGTCGATCCCACCGGCGGTGCCCGGCCCACTCCTGACAAGCACCGCCGGACCATCCCCCGACGGAGACTTGACCCAGACTTCCTTGTACCCACTCGCCGCGAATCCGAGCTTCTCGAAACTTCGCCGCCCCTCTTCCGTAGCCGTGAGAGCTGGAAAGTATGTCAGTCAGCAACTCGGCCTTGTCTCAACAACAGACATTTCTGACAGTTTTCTTGTCAGAAGGAAACCGAAAAGGAGAAAAAAAAAACATACCGGACACCCCCTCGACAACGTATCCCTCCCCCTGCGCAGCCTTGACCAACTCGTCGACGGCAAACCGCGCAAAGCCCCTGACAGCATCCCCCTGCACCTCCTCGACCAGCTTCTCAATGTGAAACACATGCACGCCGACGGCGTCGCCCTTGGTCCGCGAAAAGTCCCGCGCCGCATCCACGGCCGACTCGCGCAGCGTGCCGACGCCGAGGTCCCGCCACGCCGGCACGGCGAGCGGCAGCCCGACGACGACGCCGACGAGCGTGTCGCCGGCGTGCAGGGCCATCGACAGCTCCGGCGCCGCGGCGACCCAGGCCTCGAGGCGCTCGAGGGGCAGGCCTGCCGGGTACATGGCCTCATCCGAGCTGTGGATGGACTGCACCATCTCGGGCGACAGCGGCGTGCGTGTGATGTAGGATGTCCAGTCCATGGTGTGCGAATGCGTTGTGTTGTGACGTGACGTGTGATATGTATGCTCCGCAAGAAGAATGGTGTGAGCCTCCCCGTTTGCACAAAGACGAGAATCGGCTCAAGTATGCGAGCGTTTTTGGAGTATCATAGCCATTACGTCAGGGGTCGGCCGGACTTGTGGGACTGGATCCAGTCTGCGCTCCAGCTGGGGCGGGCTTAGCGTATGTCATTTTGCACATGTTCGCAGGCTCACAGAGTGTCGATTGCCCTGCACCCGCGATGCAGACGTCGGGTCATTGGTTCCTGTGGACAACAACGCAGCGGACGTCGTGCTGTCAATACTGTCTTTGGACGGTACAATCATCCATTGCTATATGCTAACAGATCATCTGCTCGGGGATGTAACGACGGAAGTTTCACACCATATGAGTGATGAGAAGCAAATATCACCGCGAGGACAAGTGCTATAAAAGGTTAAATGGACTCAAGGAGGCAGAGAGTGGTATCACATCCCAGAACATGTAGCATCAAGGCCATCCCGTGAAATATCCATTGACTTGTAGGATCATATGCTGCGGGCCTCAACAACGAGGGTCAACGTCACGTCTCGATGGCGAGCTACGCTACTGATTGGAGGGATGCCAGTGTGATAAGCCGGAACTGTCAGAGAGAGGGGATGGGCAGAGTGGAGGGGTCTTCCGCAGGCGACATCCGCAGCCAATTTTAGGTAGGGACTTAGACTATAGATGGTCTCTGTCCCTCTGCAGGTCGTTTTTTTGCGTGATGCGAAGTCTGATGATAAAAGCAGAGTCTTAACGAGCTCTATATTGTAAAGGTTTATCACCATTATTGCGGCGTCTAATCAACGAACTCTTAGCTTCCAAATAGATGACGAGAACAACTGGTTCATCTACAAAGTCTCGACAGATTCGATTTCGCAAACCTTTTATAACAAGTTAGAGACTGCAATTTATAATCTGTTTCTAATGAATATGATCTTATCACCGTTATCAGTGTAGTGCTCAACGGCACGCCTCTAGATAAGGGGCAGACCTGTCCTAGAGTAGCTGATTCACGCCATTCACTTGCGGGCAGTTGCGGAAAGTAGCGAGACATTTCAAAAGCGTGAGAGGGTCTTGGTAAAGCTTGGTACAATAAGTTGAAGCAACAAAGCACAAGTATCAGTCCCACAAACATTAAGGCTCCTTGTCTGGCTTGAGTTGTCGAACTTCACATGTACTCTTTGACTCGACATTAATTAAGACGCGTTGATATCTGTCAGGAGACCCTGCGGAGTCGCCAAGCAGGGGGTCGACTAAGGACTTAGGGCTACGGGAAACGTATATATATAGGCTGCGGAGGGCCAGAATCCAGATATATTCCGATCCCCTCCTATCTTCTACTTGGTGCGGACCACGTGTGGAAGACCTCTTCACTCTGCTCTAAACAACGCTCTGACAATATGTCAGTATCATATCGCATCCACCCATATCGCATCCACCCATATCGCATCCACCATGGACTATGGCTCAGACCAACAAAAACCTGCGCATGACTGCAAGACTTTTACTTTTTTAATGACAGAGAACTGTCCCAACATCGTCACTCTCAGGAGCCTCCAATCAGCGTGCAGCCATAGAAGTCCACGGTGTTGAATGAAGGTCCTTAGATGGATGCATTGATGGTTGGAGAAGAGTAACATCGTATGGCTCTTTTCAGCCTAGCAGCTTAACTTTCAGACTTAGTACCTTGTGCAAGGCCTATCCTATCGTCAAGCCTTCGTTCACGAATCTAGTTGTTGTCATCGCCTGATGCAAAACACGCACCAACATGCCCGTGGCAACGTTCAGCCTTGACAATTGTTCTCCACTTTCGTTGGCGAAGTTGCCACACGGATAGTAAGGCAACGCCACATTGCACTTTAAGGCTTCTAGTCAAGCTCCAACTGGCTAAGAAAGTGCTTCCCAGCAATGCAGCTTTCAATGAACAATGGCAATCATGCGAAACATGACACCAGGTTGTGTAAAGTGGGTCCATGTTGAGAAGAATGGTGCCTTGGGCAGTCTTCGAACTCGAATTTCATACGCATTCCACCTGGCGAAAGAGTAGAGGAGGAGCTCTTCAAAGACTACAAAGCATCGCGGTACTACCCAGTCATCATCGGTCAGGTCCTTAAGGATCGCTATTAGATTGTAGGAGAGCTGGACTTTGGTGCCAGCTCAACTGTTTGGTTGGCGCGCGACCTACAGTAAGATAGCCTTGGGCTCGCTCAGGGATCAGCCCTAGAACATACGACTAGCTCCGCTGACGCAATGTTAGGGGTCGTCGACATATGGCACTGAAGCTTTTCATTCGTTCTCAGTCTATGGGTGAACAGCTGGATCGCGAGGTTTCCATATATAAGCGTATTTCCGATGCTTCTTCGACGCACCCTGGCCGCGGTGCAGTCAGGGAGCTTCTCGACTCATTCGACATCGCTGGACCGGAGGGATTGCATCGATGTCTAGTTCATCCTCCATTGTGGGAAAACCTGCTGACTTTCCTTCACCGAAATCCAGTTGGGAGATTGCCCGTGCCCGTTCTCGCCTTTATACTCCGGCGCATGTTTCAGGCTTTGAACTTTCTGCACACAGCATGCCAGGTTGTTCATACAGGTAGGTCAGAGAATTAGGAGGATCTCATCCTTTGATTCAGCCACGCTGCTTATCTTTTGAGGACTATACTGACCCATGGTGGGTAGATATCAAGGCTGACAACATCATGTTCGGCATCGAAGATGATTCCGTCTTCACAGCATTCGAGGAAGAAGAGCTGATCGACCCATGTCCGCGGAAAACTGTGGATGGCCGAAGCATCTATGTCTCCCGTGAGCTCCAGATACCAAAGGCCTGGGGTGCACCTGTTCTCTGTGACTTGGGCTCGGCCGTCACTGGGAAAGTCGAACACCTGGAAGACGTGCAACCGGATATCTACGGGGCACCCGAAGTCATCGTCGAAGCACCATGGTCCTACTCGATTGATATATGGAACACCGGCTGCGTGGTTAGTTTCCTTTCTCTTTCTGCCGTCAAAGAACCTACGCCTTAGTGTCTAGTTTGACTGGGAAACGCCCTAATTACGTCGTAGATCTGGGACCTATTCGAAGGGGGTCACCTGTTCACAGACACGATCCAAAGTTTGAGAGATACCGGAGCCGAGCACACCTTGCAGAGATCATTGCTCTCCTTGGACCACCTCCACAGACGCTGCTGCAAATGGGCAGGTCGAGCCACAAGTTCTTCACGGAAACCGGTAAGTGCGACGACGCTAGCGATGGGGCCACTTAGTCCCTCCGCCTCTACCTTGCTGACAGGGTGTTGCGCCGTAGGGAACTTACATGGCGCCGACTCGGGGCTGCTGGCTGGCTCATCACTTGAGGAAAGGCAGACTTCCCTAGAGGGCGACAGTCAGAAAAAGTTCCTCGCCATGATGCGAAAGATGCTCCAGTGGGAGCCCTCAAAGCGATCATCGGCAAAGGCCTTGGCTGAAGATGGATGGATTGTAGATAATATCCAATGACCTATGTAGGCGTTGCGACTGTCCATTGTACTTGTAATTCTTCTCATAGTGCTTTTCGGTTTTTTGTGTCTCAAACATCATCACATCACACCAAACTAAGTGATCACTAGAATTCCACTTCGAGCAGATATTTGAAGATGCTTATGATGTTCCTTTCCTTTTATCTTGAATGGATCGTGTTCCATGTATACTGATTTGTCCAACTCATCTCCTGAGTGTTTCCGAAAGAAAATCAAAGTCGAAGATCTAAGTTGTGTCTGATGAGAGCCTATTCCAAGTTCAAATCACTATCTGGCAGACTTTGTCCAGTATACTCTCGATGAATCGAACGCCAACTACAATACCATCCTCGTCCAGATACTGCTCTTGACTGCCAAAAGCTTCATTCTCCGGGTCTAAACATGTCAGACATCTCACAACCACGTCCGTATACAAATCTCCCAGGCGAGATGGAAGAATAGTCTTCGCCATGCCCACCAGATGCTCCTTCAGCCGCCCGTCGCCTCCTGTGTTGTTCTTTTGAAAGTGAGAGTCGGAGAGAGCCAACCCAAGACTGATTCCTGGCACAGGCGCTGCTGTGTCGCTTTGGCTCTCGTCTGGGTACCACACGAACGATCGCCATAGACCCAGTTCGAGCAGGCAGACGCCCAGACTGTAGATGTCGTGCTGCATGACGTAGCGCTCTTGGACTAAGTTTCCTTGTCGCTCCGGATGACGGTACAAGTTTCTATGCCATGCTGCGTCGCCGAGCAGATTTGTCTGGAAGTGGGTGCTACGAAATTGGTTGAAGCCAAGAAGATAGCTCGTCCCCAGAGATGAATTTGCATCGGAAAATACAAGAATATTGTCGGGCCGGATGTTCTTGTGCACGAAGTCACAGGTATGTATGTAGCTAATGGAGTAAACAAGCTGCTTCGCTGTCCGCATAATAGCTGACGCGCTGACAGGGTGGTGCCGGAGAAGAAGCTGGCGGAGGGTCATGGGAGGGTTGGCATCCTGCGGTGCACGGTAGACGACTTCGATGTACTTGAGGCCCTTTGTGGCGGGATCCTGATGCTTGAGCAGACCGTAGCAGCGAAGAAGACCGAAAGTTTGGGGGTCGACCTGCTGGAGGCGCCGGGCAAGATTTTCAACGTCCACTTTCACCTGTGAGATTGTTCCTGGAGGCGCATTAACAGACTCGGCAATGAAAAGGCTGCTTGAGCCTGCTCTGACTATGGATCGGGCCGAGGAGAAGGGTATCGGTGTTTCTGTTGCGCCACGGAGACCAGCGGCATCAAGGTTCAAGCTTGTCTTTGGTTGCGATTCACCAGAAAATGATGTTTTGGGAGAGCTGATCGCCTGGCGAAGTGCGAGCATGCTGTCGAGAGGACTAGGGCTAGAGCAAACAGACGTCGACTCGGTAGCCTTCGTATCTGTTTCTTTGAGTGCCGTGTCTAAGGTGTTGCTACTCATCAGGATGATGAGATACCATGTCGGATCAAAACGACTTCGCCATGCCTCCAATTCAGTCACCAATTCGTCGAGGCCTTTCTTCGCTAACGAGAAGCGCCATTTCCTCCAAACTTCAGAGGTCTTTTGCTTAAGAGTCGAGTCGTCGGAGGGTGAAGATGTTGAGACGTTGAGTCGGGCAACAGCCTGAAGCAGCTTGCCATTAAGGATCTCGAGGAGGTCTAAGTGGCTTTGTGCCAGCTCCTCGTCGAGCTGTGATGAGATCTTTTTGAGGAAGTTGAGCTGGATTTCAAGTTTCGTCCAAAGGGCTTGCACCAAAACCAGTCTCTCGTTGATGAGCTCATCTGCACCACGATACGACTGATAAGTAGTGATGACTTTATTCGCGAGTCTGTAGTGGTTAGCGATCGTACCTTTCATCACCATGCTGACCCTCCGATTTAGGAGCGGCGCGGCCCGTAGCGTTGGCCTCGTAGCCTAAACTCACTTGATGCAACCATCGATGACACCTGCGACGGCAAGTAACAGTTCGGCAACCATGAGACCTATTGTTGAGATTGTTTTACTGGGAAAGCACTCTGCGAAGACGCTGAAGATAAATAACTTGTCGTAGGGCAAGGAGTAGCACAAGGCTCCCCCAGACCATCCTAAGCGGGAGGCCATGAGGGCGGTGCCGCTCACCAGCCCCTGTAAGCGAGGGCGGCTGTGCCGCGATATCCATTGGGTCCCGTCCTTTTAGGCGCTATTTGCTATTGAACACCCGCCAAGCAACGCATTGGGTCCGCAGCTGAGGATCTGCGCGGCGGAGTGGAACGCCACATCAGGTGTTTTGGTATCGCATAGACAGGGCTGACTGCGCGGCTCTTCAGCAGTCTCGTGACGGTGAGCTGAGGCTGGCCTTTGCTGACGAGGATAAGACTCATACCACCCAGCAGTGCCAGCACTACGTACCTTACCAACGTACCTAAACGGCCAGACACCATGCCGGCTCACCATCCCCGATCTACCAGCCATAGTTGAAGCGTACTTATCTCGCGCAAGCCTATAGCCCATCATGGGCTCCAGTGTGGGGGCCAACATGCCATCACCTTTGGTTCTCAGATGCAGGCTACAGACCGAGTTTCTGGATGGGTGTGTCAAACACAAGAGGAGAGTGTCTATGTTGCACCTTGCACCGCGCAGCTCGAGCCTAGATACCGTTTTCGAAGAACTCTGGGACATCGAACCTACCATTGGCCGAGGGTCTTTCGGCGTGGTCCGCTTCGAACGGCTAAGAGGACACCCAAGTGTGCGCTTCCAGTCGTCATCACATCGCGTGAGAGCTGTCAAAGAGATCAGCAAAAGAATGCCCGACGGTCACCACTGGGACTACATGAAGGAACTGGAGGCAATAGCGAAGTTTTCTCAGCCGAATGTGAGTTTGAGCACTTGATATCATAGGCCCCTAGCATTATTGAGCACAGTTTCCTGATCACTCGGCCAACAGTATGCACCATTCTTTGTCAGGACGCGTGGATGGTTCGAAAACGCAGAATCCGTCTTCATAACCATGGAGTATTATCCTCTCGGAGACCTACGCAGATTCATGGATTCTCAGTCGCCATTTCCCGAGAGTCTGACGAGTCACATAATTCGCCAATTAACACGAGGTATCAACTACATGCATGCCAGCGGCTTTGCACATCGTGATCTGAAGCCGGCTGTAAGTGGCCATTCTGCACCGTCGACTGGAAATCGGTACTCACGCGTGGCAGAATATTCTAGTCGCATCGACCTCGCCAAGGTGGTCCGTACGAATTGCTGATTTTGGCATCAGCAAGCAGGCCCTCGAAGGTGGGACGTATCTTCGAACAATGCATATCGGTACTTTCGGATACATGGCACCCGAGGTACTGGGGTTTAACGCCCAGAACAGCCCAAGGGCAGCATATTCGGTGACAGTGGACATGTGGGCCATTGGTGTGATAGCCCTGGAGCTACTCATGAAGCGGCATCCCTTTCCCAACGTCTCGGACCTGGTAGGCCACGTTCATGGCACTCGCACGGTTCAGTATGACGGAGTCCTCGGGGTGCACCCCTCGGACCTCTGTCGTGATTTTATCGGCGGCTTGTTGACGCCACATCCTGCCATGCGACCAGCTGCCAGCGTTGCCGTGAAGCATCCCTGGTTGAAAGAGATCAAGGTCGAGATTGTTGACTCCGAGGATGACGAACCGTGAGTGGAATATGCCTTTCACAGTCAAAACGTTACAGCATTGGACTGACTAAGACAGGCTTTTCGTAGAAGATTACCCTCCAGACGAAGACATGACGATGCGCCATCGTGATGCCGTCACCCCCGCCTCATTACCATCACTGGCCTGGTACAACCTACGACTGACAACGGGCGCACCTGCAAGTGACGCAGGAACGTTGATGAGCACCCAGGCTGGCCTCCAGCTGGACAGGAGCGGCTTGTTGCCGAGCTTTCAAGCACTGTCGTTAGAAACGGTATGTTCAAATCTGAAATTTTTGGTGCTTCGTTACCAACTAGCAGGAATTAGACAAGATATTTCGTTTTGCGATCAGATAACCAGACGGACGTTGAGACCAGCATCGCCCACGGTATCTGGACTTCTAGTCCGCGCGTGAACAAGATCATTGAGAAAGGCCATACCAGATCAGGCGGTAGAGTTGTGTTCTTCTTCTCAGTCATAAAAAGGTAAGCTCAATTACATTACTACCAATTGAGGAGGCAGCGGAAACGCTGATGAAAAAATTAATAGCCAGCGATTCTGCGGTGTCGCGCAAATGACAAGCCCTATGGATTGGAATCATACGGACGAACACTGGCTGGAAGATTCGTGGAGAGGGTAAGCAAGTCGTACAATCTAGGTACTTGAGTATTGCACGACTGACCAACGTTGCGTGCAGCCGATTCACTGTCGACTGGCTCTGCTTGACGGAGCTCTCTTTTAGCAAGGTCAAACACGTGCCTGTATCACAGCGCACACCAGGGTTCCGTGCCATTGCATGTTACGACGGGACAGAGATATCGCCCGACTCTGCACACCAGCTATTGAGTGCATTCTCGGCCGAAGAGGAGGCTGGGATGGTCATGACAGGTGGAGCAGTACCTGCTGCCTTGTGATGACCTATCAGTGCGTGGTTCGGAGCAGAGTGGAGAGGTCTTCCACACGTAGTCCGCAGGCAATACTTGATAGGTATGGGGTTGTAATACATCTGAGTTCTGGGCCTCCGCAACTAGGGAAGCTCTCCGCAGCTCTTATATACGCGTTCTCGTAGTCCTTAGCCCCTGACTAGCTCCCTGTTCTGTGGCTTCGCAGGGGTCTCCTGACATGGCCCTGGGAGTATGGGTTGCGGGAGATAGCGGCGCCAAAGTGAGTCTAGCGATGTGTCAAGCGTATGCTTCACCCATTAGAGTTCAATTGAATTATTCATAAGTCCCTTTGCTAGCTACTTTTCACGAATGGTCTTTTAATCGAGCTGAGTCGCCACGATTTCTCCGCATGCCGGGTCCGTTCTTGGATTCATACAGGCAGCCGAGTGCCCGTCTGATTTTTGCCGACTATCAAGACTTGCTGAACGGAGCTAAAGCTCTGCAAATTACGAAGAGAAAGATTGAAATAAACCTGTGTCGTTCGTCGTGCTTGGACGTGAGCAGTAACTGCCTCTCATCGTGTGTAGCGCCCCATCAATGCTTCAAGCTTCCTGCTGCATTCAAACTCCCAAAATGGCAAATTTCTTGCTGAGGGTCATTTCGACCGATTGTAGAAAAGAATCCGCTGAAGGTTGTCCTCATGACAAATTCAATCCTGATCTTTTGAGATGTTTTTGCACGGTTTGACAATGAACTTGCTGCAAACGCCTATATTAGTGCTGAAGAGATCGCCACCAGTGTTGAAAAGTCGAGTAGGCGAAAGTACTCAAAACTTGTCTTAAAACTTAGCCTTATGTGAATCATGCTTCGAGGTATGCGGTGCCACCAGTGCGGTGTTGAACCAAGTTAAGTGACGTCTGGTCAAGGCGGCACTACATGATTGATAGCAGTCTTAACTATAGCCAAAGTACACATGGAGACTAGCCGTTCAATACTCTCAAGAGAGGGCAACAAACCCTGATGCTTGGTTCATGTTGCCATTCATGGTAATAAGTTAGTCATGACGATGTCTTATGTCCTCTGCGACGAGTTTACGTCTGCGTACCAGATACGATCCTCGTCCTCCAGCCCGAGTACATCACCTGGCACTCTAGTCCAATACCCGTACCGCCGACGCGCTCATCAATACCAAACCCGCGCGCCAGGCTCGGGATCACAAACTATGTCGACCCCGCGCCCGAACAATCACGGTCTCGAGATCGACTGGCTCGACGTCAGCCACCGTCGTATCTCCACGAGTAGGCGTCTTGGACCTCCCAGCCCGCTGTGGTCAGGGTGCAGCGAGCAGGGTCATTGCGTGATCGATCGGAACCTCCCTGCTGGATCAGAGACAATCGTCCATGACTCGGCCAGGGGGGGGAGAGGGGGGTAAAGAAGGGGGGGCTTAAAACGTTCTCAGATCCAGCAAACGCCAGAGACGTTGTGAAATCGGCCGGGCGGCTGCATGGGAGTCTATCACTAAACATTATTTCTCGCAGCGTGTTGTGCGACGTCGCCGTTTCCCGCTGCCTCACCGCCGACCGAGAACTATCCTCACCCTCCCCCCCCCTTCTTTTGAGGTGCGGCCCTGATACCGAGTCTCCACCTTGTGACCATCTTTTTTGCTCCTCCCGGTGCTCGCTGGTCTCGAACTTGCCCGATACGACCAGTCTTGCGAGGTTTACCAGGCGTGCCTGAGGGCCTGGTGTCACGCAGCGTCAATAGCGTCGAGGTCCAGATAGGCTCATTGGGCCTCGTGTCTTAGGAGGACGATGGGAGATGAATCTCTGTCCGCTGTCTCAGCTGGCTGGCGAGGACCGACGGATCTTGGTTCCGCAGTCGTCGTGCGACGCTGGACGGGGGGGGGGAAGCCATCTCGACTCGTTGCGAAGGAGGCCGGTGTGGACTTTTTTTCGATGTATGAGTAGTATCATCCCTATGAACTTCTATTGTGGATCTGGCCTCGAGGCAGGCTGCGGAATCTGATGTTTCTTCTGACTGAGGCTGTTCGATGGTGTGTAACGCTGCATCGGGAACAGAGGACATGTGAGCCCCCGACTGGTCAGATCCGACGCCCCGTTAGGCTATTAACGATCGATGACGGGGGCTGGTGGGTGATTACGGTCCTTCGAGCTGCTCTGCATAACCTGAAGCACATGATGGTCGTATGCGAGAGGCGGTTGGCAGGATAAACCTGGACGGATCGCATCCTTTGACTCCCCTTTCGGACCAAGCGAGCAGCCCCCCGTCTATTTTCAAACGGGAGAGGTCTGTCGTCGAAAGTCGAGAGCAGACTACAAATAGGGCAGGAAGGCATGTCGTATCACTTTGCCTGGCTGGCCGGCCGGTCCTCGGCGCTCGCTCACTTCTCTGACTCGAGAGAAGCAGACCTTTCTGGCACACGGCACAGTTCCTACCACGGTGACGATACGATAAACAGGTAGCTTTGCAAGGCCTCTTCGGTTCTCGTTTGTCTTCAAGGTCACGTTTCAGCTTGGCTCGACTCTTTCCTCTTCAGAGCCGTCAAGGTACGGCGCTATGCATCTCGAGATCAGCGTCCTGGCTGGACTGGTCCTGGCCGTCGGCTCTACCCGCACAGCGCTCGACGTAGGCCTCTCGCCGCTGCGCGTCTTTCTTCTTGCTTTCCTTGCTCAGTACAGTCTTCTCAAAGCGTACCGCGTCTTCGTGTATCCTCGCTATGTCTCCGGGCTGCGTCACCTGCCCGGTCCCACGGTCAGTCCCGAGTCCTGCTCCTTCCCTGTGTGGCTGGACAACCTTGACCGAAGGGTTTTCACTGACCGCGTCGCAAAGGACGACCACTTCTTCATCGGCCAGATGGCCAGGCAGCTCCTCACCCCGGGGCCCGTGGACATGTTCCTCGACTGGATGCGCAGGTGGCCGGACGAGCCCCTGATCCGCTACCTGTCCATCGGCAACTCGGAGACGATCATGGTCAACAGCCCGGCGGTGCTCAAGGAGATGCAGCAGACCAAGTCCTACTCCTTCTGCAAGCCCAAGATTGCCGCGCGCATGTTCAGCCCCATCACGGGCCACGGCATCCTCTTTGCCGAGGGCGACATTCACAAACGTCAGAGGAACCAGCTGAGCCGTGCGTCTTACCCCCTTTGCCTCGAAGAGGTGCTCTGAACCGTCAACTAACACGGCCAAGGCCCCTTTTCTCTCAGCAACGTCAAAAGCCTCCTGCCCGTCCTCCAGGGAAAAGCCAGAGAGCTCAGCGCGGCCCTCGGCAGAGACGTCATGAGTCCCGATAACGCAAAGGCCGTGGCCGTGGAGCCCTTTTTCCAAAAGGCAGCGCTCGACGTGCTCGCCATCGCGAGCATAGGCTACGACCTCGGCAGCCTCTCGACGCCGTCGGCCTGCTTCCACGCCGTCTACGACCGCATCATCCACCAGCCGCGCCTCGGCCACGTCCTCACCTTTCTCGACGGCCACGTGCCCCTGCGCGCGTGGCTGCCGCTGCCGCTCAACCGGCGCTGGCTCCGCGACAATGCGCTCATCCGCCAGATGCTCCTCGGGAAGCTGCAGCTGCAGAAGCGGCGCGTGCTGCGCCGGCGCGAAGGGCCTGGCGGGGGGGTTGGCGAGGGGCCTGAAAAGAGGGACCATGTCGCCGGCGGGCAGGGCCGCGACCTGCTGAGTTTTATTCTCGAAGACTGTCGCGGACCGCCGGGGCAGGAGGACTGGGACGACCAAGAGCTGCTCGATTTCGTGGGTGCCCCTTATGCTATACCACTGACGCCCTCACACACCGTCGTGCTGACGTGTACAAAAATAGGTCCTCAACTTCATTGCCGGCGGACACGAGACCATAGGGACGGCGCTCACGTGGGCGTCCCACGTCCTCTCGACAAGGTCAGACGTACAGGCGCAGCTTCACGCCGAGATCGAGGCTCTCTACCGGGGCAAGCCGGAAGCAGCATGGAACCCGCAGTACGCCGAGGTAGAGAGCCTCCGCCACCTGAACAACTTTGTGCGCGAGCTGCTGCGCGTCTACAGCCCGGGTATGTGGTGGACGTCGCGCTTCGTACAAGTCGAATACTGCTGACGCCGATGTAGCCCTCTTCCTGCCGCGAGAAGCGTCCGAGGACGTCACGCTCGCCAACACGCTCATCCCCAAAGGCACATTGGTCGTCATCGTGCCGGCGGTAACCCATTTCAACACGCAAATCTGGGGCCCCGACGCCGAGGCTTTCCGTCCCGGACGATGGGACGAGCGTGGCGAAAAGGGAGAGCCGGGCCTGGGCAGCGACCCCTATGCATTCGTGCCGTTCCTGCACGGGCCCCGGGGGTGCATTGGCAAGGCGTTCGCCATGATCACCCTGAAGGTCATGATCATTGAAATGGTGCGGCAGTTTGGCTTCACCACGCCGCCGGGCGAGAATGAGGTCGTAGAGTATGCGAACCCAAACTTCACCCTGCGACCCAAGGATGATCTGCGCGTGGTCGTCGAAAAGAGGCACAAGAGCGACGTTGTGGGGGATACGAGGTGAGAAAGCGGCCACGCTGCAGTGCGATGCCGGAGTGCTACCGCAGCAGTCCACATGACAGTCGTGGCATGCGGGGCGTGTGGTGTTGGGGCCTCACAAAGTATTGATATACCCTTTCTATAAACGTAACTGTCAGAGTAGAATATACACGGAAATGTCAGAGTAAAATATACACGTAAAAGGCAAAGTATGATGCAGCTCCTAAATGTCATGCTCCCAACGGCCCTGCTTCCTCGAGATTATGTTTCTTGATTAACCTTTCAACGAGGATCGACCCGAGAACGTTTGGCGTAACCTGGGAGCAGATCACAGGCAGAAGAGGTGTCACACTGACATCAGCCACTCTCAACCCCGCAACTCCCAACACACAAAAGTCGCCGTCGACGCAGGCTTCCTCGTCCTGACGTCTCCCCATGGGCGTGGCGCCAGAGTAATGGCGCGCCGTCGCGGCAGACTCTCGGATGAAGGCGAGCACGTCGGCTTCCTCGTCGCTGGCAGGTGCGCTGTGGGGACCGAGCATATCGTTCGATAGGGACGCCAGAACGGTAAAGAACCGGGTCACGATGCGCACTGCATCAACGGCATTGTGACGGTCGATGGCCTGTGAGAGATAGTTTGGGTCCACGAGCAGAGGTTCTGCGGCGTCTTTCGACGCCAGCTGAAGGGAGCCTGTAGAGCAGACAACTTGTGGATAGGCATTGATTTGAAGTAGTCGCCGACTTGTGTTGGGTGAGCCACCGGTTGGCAGGACACAAAACTCCCAATGTGAGGTTGCTGGATGCCTGACAAAGTCTTGCGAGCGCGGGGGCAGAGCTGGTATATCCTTCGAATCCAGAACAGCATCCGACTGGCCTGACACAATGGGAAGAGGGCTGGGGTTGTCTTTGCCCAGGTTCGTCTCGAGGTTGAGAAACTGCCGAATGTGTGCTCGCATCGTCTCGGGGTCAAAAAGCCAATCTGCAGAGCCGGTAAGAGCCGGGCCAACTTCCCACAGCACAGGGATCACGAGACTGTCTTTGAGAGCCTTGCCGATAGGGAGGTCGCAAACGAGTGGGATTCCGAGTGCAGCGAGGTGGTCTCTCGGCCCGATGCCGGAGAGCAGCAGAAGCTGGGGTGTACGCAGCGCACCTGCACATAATACTATCTCCTTCGAGGCATGGACTGCATGTGGTGTCAGCTAAAGTGATCAAGAGCTTCTGGCGTGTAGAGAGACGGTACCTGTTCCATTGCTGGTCGAGATAGCAATGGCCTTCTTCCCATCAAAGATAATCTTGTCTGGTTGGGACAGGCAGTCGACAGTCAAATTGGGGAGCTTCGTATGACCAGCGAAGACGTGTTGCGGCTCGGAACGAGCAGCTTTGCCGCTGTCACGATACGAGGCATCGCCAACGCTGTCAGCCCACGCATCGAGGTAGGCTTCCGACGTCGAGGCGCCACCAAGCGCATATCCAGCGGCTAACGACAACGTCCGGCCGCCGAGGTGCACCTGGGGTGTCGACATCAACGGCTGGGACCAGGAGCATGGATCGACGGCGGGCGCAGTGCCATCCGGGCGTTGGCCATGCCCGGCTTGAAGATGGAGGACGCTGGGCCGGCTCGACGACGACGACAGACGGTGGGCCATGGTCACGGCGGATGGGCTACCTATAGATTGTCGTTGTCAGCTGAGTTCAGCCGCAGGGCATGACGACGAGAAAGAGCATTGCCAGCGTTCTCGCACGTACCACCGACGACGATAAAGTCGAATCCTTTCATCGTTGCTTCGATGGCGGGGGGCGACGAGTGGTGAGGTAGACGGAGCGAGAAGGTTAGGGCTTCACATATACTCTGATGACATGCCGCCTCGCTCGCCAAGGGATGGGACTCTATTTCCATTCATATCATCCCTTTCTTGCTGCTCGCCATCGCATTCAGGCTCGAGTTTCGGCATGGGCCGCAGCTGAGCGTCGAGCCATTGGCTGAAGGCGAGAAGGCAGGATTGCCGCCATGTCAGCCGTACAGACTAATGAGGTACGAAGACTTGGCCATGCCGTCGAGCCCAAGGCATCGATGGCCTTGGTGTCATCTTGCGGCGCATGTGCATGTGAGGCGCGGCTAAAAGGAAGAGGGCCTGGATCCGGGAGAATGGGATCGTGGGGGGTGCTGGAGATATCGGGTTGAGGAGACGGTGAGCGTCCGAAGGATCAGGGAAGGCATGTGTGCCGCAGGTGTAAGAAGGCAACGAAGGCAATGCAAAGGCAGGCAGGCATGTGCTGACATAAGGCATGTGCTGACATGAGGCACATGGAAAGCACCTGCCAAGTCCAGTCACTCGCCCGCAACGGAATACGGAATTTGACTGGTCAAGCTGGTCTCGTGCTTTTGTGCCGGTATGATTGGTCCATCTTTACGAGCACCATTCTGGCCAATCAATGAGCTTCCATCTCCTGCCCGCTTCACACCGCTTCTACCAATCGATCGATAGACGTTCCTGCTGCGGCTTCTCAACTACACGATCCTGCATCACAGCTGCATCGCAGCCTCGCCACGGACACGGAGACACCGACAAAGTCGGCATGGCGCCCCCAGTTCTCGTCGCCACCACATGGGTGTCGCGGCTCGTATATAACCTGCAGCCAGTAGGGACCTCCCAACACTTTTGACGTCCCCGGCTCCCGCGTGGAACACCGACGCCCATGCCGCCGCCACAACGTTCCCCTTCGTCTCATCACCTCACACCATCTCGGTACCGAGCCTCTGCAGTGAGAGCCTCGGCGACGAGAGAACGCAGCGTCCGTGATGCCCGATAATAACAAACTCTCGGCGCTCGCGAGGCCACCTGCGCCCCTGCTGCGACCACGACCACCGAGGTCCCTCTTCAAGGAGATGGACCCGCGCGCCCCTCCGTTGCCCGCGCCTCCCGTCAAAAAGAAACGCGCGAGCAGGCCCAAGGTGCGCACAGCGTGTCTGACCTGCAAGATCCGCCGCGTCAAATGCGACGAGCGGAAACCCACGTGTGCCCGCTGTCACAAGGCCGACGTCGAATGTGACGGCTACTTTGCCAAAACCGAAGAAACGGCAGCCTCCTCGACCACCACGGCCGCCGACCCTTGCCATTCGTCCAGCGAGGAGGCCAGCCAGCCGATGGGCACACACCAACGCCACTACCACCGCCCGATCCGCCCTCGAACGGGCATGCCGCCCTCCCTTCTGGGCGTGCCGCTGCTCGAGGGCCTCGACGTTGTCTACTACGACCTCTTTCGGCACCGTCTGGTCCCGCACCTGGCGGGGTACCGGTACAAGGACCTGTGGTCGCGCATCGTGCTCGAAGCCGGCATGCGGGACGACCGCATACGCCACTGCATCCTGGCCGTCGGCGCCCTGGCCATGGCCGTCGCAGAAGTGCCCGCCTCGGCCAACGACGAGCCCCTGCGTGGGGGCCGACCCTCGGTGCTGGCCCCCTGGACGCACAAGCAGATCGTCAACGACCACCACCGGCACGCCCTGCGCCACCACCTCAGGGCCGTCGCCGGCTTCCGCCAGAGCTTCCAGGATCCGACGACCCTCTCGCCGCGCTGCGTCCACCTCATGACCCTCATCCTCATCGTCTACGAGTTCATGCAGGGCAACAACCAAGGCGCCAAGACGCTGCTCGACTGCGGCCTCGCCCTCCTGCGGAGCTCCATCACGCTCTACGAGGGCAGCCTGGGCCAGAGCGCGCCGGGCCACAGAGAGAAGGAGGAGGACCTCGACGACATGGAGCACAACCTCCCCTGCCTCGCCGTCATGCTCGACTACTCGAACCAGCTCGCCCGCCAGGACGGCCAGCTCTACCACCTCAAGTGCGTCCCCGACGACGCGCGCCTGCCCCAGCCGGGCCACGACTCCATGGCCAAGCTCATGGCCTGCTGGGGCCGCTTCTTCACCTTTAGCATCGTCTTCATCAGCAAGGCGACCTACGTGCCCCGTCTGGACCCGCACGGCACCGGCACAGGCCCCGGCACAGGCCCCGGCACAGGCCCCGGCGCGCGGTACAGCGCCGCCATCCGCGCCAAGCAAAAGGTCTTCCTCGCCCACCTGCACCGCTGGACCCCCGTCCTCCGCGAGTACGCACGGCGCCTGCCGGCCCGCGACGTCGCGGCCCGCAAGGAGCTGCGCGTCGTGCGCCTCTACTGGCTGGTCCTGTACGTGCACTTTTGCTGCTGCCACGACCCGACCGACCTGGCCTTTGACGCCTTCACGGCCGAGTTTGACGAGATCGTCACGGAGACGCTCGAGCTCTTTTCCGACGACGACGACGACAAGGATGGCGCGGGTAGGAACCCGAGCCTGACGCTCGGCGAGGGCGTCGCGTCGCCGCTCTTCTTCGCGCTGCGCAGCTGTCGGGACCGGGCGGTACGGACTCGCGCCGCCCATGCTGTGGGGCGGATCCCGTGGCGCGACAGCGGGTTCGACGCGCAGGCCATGATTGTCGGCAAGCTCGGGGCGGTGGTCATGGAGGAGGCGGCGCGGGATGCCGATGGGTTCATCCCGGCCGAGGCGCGGTGGTTCTGGATGGGAGGCGAGTGGCACGTTGGCAAGCGCGCTGTCGTGGCGACGTACGTCAGGCATGCGCCGGATGAGCTGGGAAGGCAGATCACGAAGCAGCTGACGCTCGGAGTGGATGACTGGGGAAACATCTGCCGTTTGGCAGGTTGCGTCAGCGGGCGTGACTCTTGATACAACGTGTCCCTAGATGACGCCCGAACGATACGAGGCCGTCCTCGGCCAAGGCGGGTACGTAAGATTTTTTGTTTTTACAAACTTGATAGACTTTAAACCTATCAGCAAGCCAACAACCTTTTGTCAGAGGTTATCCCAACCATGTTGAATAATTGTCATGATGGAGTTGATGAGGCACCCGTATAGCCGTTAGGAGTTGGGCTTCTGTTGGCCCTCTACTCAACCGGGGACACCCCAGCAGGATCATCGCACCGAGCGAGGCCAATCACACAGCCGTCTCGCATGCGGCGCGAGTACGAGGCATTTTGCCACTACCAGGCCGCAGGGTGCCGGGGGCCTGAGCCGCTGGGGTGCATATCAATGTCCAATGTCCGTCTGGACGCCATCCGTGAGGCACAGCCAGCTAGTAAGACAGGCACACCACCATCCTATCTCCATCCATCTTTGTATCGAAGGGTAGGCATGCTGCACGCAGGCCCTGATGCACCTGCGTTCTGCCCGGCTGCCCTTCCCGTTGACGGAGCATGGATGAACGGCGTTCGCGCCACTCAGCGCGACGATCGCACAAGAAGGTCCGTACGGGGTGCAAGAATTGCAAAGCCAGAAAGGTCAAGGTCAGTCTGTCCGCAACGAAGCTCTCACTCGCTCTTTTCCCGACGGCCCCGCATGTCGGATCAAAAGCCGAGTCATCTCAGCCACCACCCCTTATTACTTGGACTTCCGTCTTCTCACCACGATTGATATAGCAGTGCGACGAAAAGAAGCCCGAGTGTACGCAATGCCTCAAGTATGGCGTCCTTTGCGACTCAGACACTGCGGTCTCCGCGCCGGCAGAGCCCGAGCCAGAGCCGCCAAGGCCCGAGCCCGAGATGGAGCTCGACATGTTGGACCTGGAGCTCATGTTCCACTGGAGCACCGAGACGTGCACGACGCTGACACGTGACCCGACGGTCAACAAGTTCTGGCAGATCAACGTGCCCAAGATTGGGTTCCGGTGCGACTACGTCATGCGCAGCATGCTGTCGCTGGCGGCGCTGCACATGGCGTACGTCTGTCCGTCGCGGGAGGCCGAGCTGCTCGAGAGGTCGGTGCGGCATCACGAAGTGGCCACGCGCGGCGTCGCCGCTGTCGTGACCAGTGTCGAACAGGTATCGCGGGCCGGCGATCAACAGCTGGCGGACGACCTCTTCCTGTTCTCCATCCTGACCATGTTTTATGGTAAGTCCCTGCCTGCTGTTGCGCCGTGTGCGTTAGAGACGTCTCGCTTATGATGCAGCCATGTCCAACTCACGCGATCCCGGCGATGTTCTCCTTGGGACGACCAGCCAAGGGCCAGACTGGATCCTCCTCTTCACAGGCACGCGCCACCTCGGTGGCGTCAGCAACTCGGGCCACCATCCCACGAGTCCTCTCTATCCGCTCATCCGCGTTGCCATTTTCCGGTGGACCCTCACGCAGAAGACGTACACGCACCCGTACCTCGACCCGCTGCGGGCGCGGCTCGCGGCCGCCACTTACATCCCCGCCGACGTCCGCGCCGTCTACGACAAGGCGGTGCACGCGCTGCACCAGTCGTTTGGGCTCTTTTACGTCGAGAAAGACGAGCTGCTCGAGGGGTCGATCGACCTGTTCATCTGGGTTGGCAACGTGATTGAGGATTTCCTGCCGATGCTCCGAGAGGAGACACCCCGTCAGGAGGCGCTCGTCATCTTCAGTTATTTCTGCATGCTGCCGAAGAAGCTGCCGCGGCAGTGGTGGCTGAACCGGTGGGCGGACAGTATCAAGATCCGGACGTATGAGCTGCTGGATGCCGAGCACCGGACGTGGGTGGTCGAGCCGACGATGATAGATGGAGGTGGGTAGATGGAGGTGATGGATGGACGCGGATTAGGCGGATGAGGTGGAGGTGGGTGAGATGACGAGATGGATGATACCAGTAGATTTGTAGGATGGGGTGTTGCAGTATGAGCGACTTGGGAGGTAGGAAGAGTTGGTGACTGGTGCTCCTGAAGAATCAAGGTCAGGCAGGCACCTCGGTGTTTGTGTATGTGTCACAGGTCCCTCGCTCCTGCCTTGCTGCCATGCCTCTAGCCTCCTTCCCTTTCTTCTCCACCCCTTCCCCTCGTCTCCTTCCTCCCTCTTTGGCCCTCCAGCCAGCTCTTCCCGTTCTTGTAGGCTGACGTCCTACCCGTCACCAGTCCCATATGGTGTAGTGGCCAACATTACGGACTCTCAATCCGTAGCCCCGAGTTCGATCCTCGGTGTGGGAAGCTTTTGCTGCATGAACGGGCCAGGTGTTTGTGGTATGGGAGCCGGTGGCTGCTGAGGCTTCACGAAGTACCTTGTATACATGTGCGTCTGTATGGCGCCGATCTTGGTCTAAAATCGGTGTTTAGCGCAAGGTAAGATGGATTAGAATGGACCAACTAGTCAATCGTTGCTGTCTATCGTCATGCTGTTGGACTCTGGCGATGCACCTATCGTGGTCTGTCGACATCAAGGTGTTCACAGAGCCAGTCATGCCCAACCAATCTGCCCCCTGTCTTAGCTTTACTTATAGCGCAGAAGCAATGCCCCTTGTACGTAAAAATACGCGAGCAATCATAGCCTTGAGCTCAACCCTACAACCCGACCAACGGAAGCAACACGCGCCTCAGTGCCTCGGCAGCCTAGAGCAGTATAGCTTTGACATGTCGCACGCACCGGCCCTGCGTATAAGATGCTCACTGCACGGCTCCTCTTCACACACTCCACAAAGCAAAGCGAGCGTCCAGTCTAAGAGGAAAAAGTCATATATGCATTGCGTGACTCCTATGCTACGTACAGACAAGACAGAGACAGAGAGAGTGTGATACAACTACAATCTCCCGCGTCCCCGCCCCCCCCACCCCCCCGCGCTCCCACGCCGCACGCGCGCGCCAATCTATCCAGGTAGGGTGTTGGGGAGGGACACACGGGGGCGTCGCATCGATCCCGCTTCCCTGGCGCACCACGCACACACACACACACACACATACACACAGAGAGACATGACGACGTGGCGCGCACGTGTCGCGAGTCTCTCTTTTTCGTCGGTCCTGCAAGCGGTCTCGTCCGTTCTCGGTTGGGAGAGCGAATCTCCCCATGTCTGTCGCGCGTTGCTTTCAAAGTTCCATCACAACTGAGAAGAGAGAGGGAGATGATTCTTTTTGATTGGCGGAGGGAGTGTGGCAGGTGGATGGTTGAACAATAGGGGTCGGGGAGGGCGAGAGGTATCATGGGTGCAGGATTCGGTTCAGGGAGGGAGAACGGGAGGGGCCCCGAAAGGGCGGGTTGGAACCAGGTGCCGTTTAGAGCGTCTCCATCTTGTCGAGGATGGCGCGGGTGAACTCGTGGGTGGTGGACTCGCCGCCCATGTCGCGGGTGCGGACCTTGCTGTTGAATTTGTCAGTACAAGCGGGAATGGCTGCCCACCGTGCACCCTGCATAAAGAACTTACCCGTCGGCAATGACGGCGTAGACGGCCTGGGAGATGCGGTTGGCGTGGTCGTCGAGGCCGAGGTGGCGCAGCAGCATGGAGCCGGACAGGATGAGGGCGGTGGGGTTGGCCTGGTCCTTGCCCTTGATGTCGAGACCGACGTGACGGCAGCCGGGCTCGAAGACGGCAACGTCGCGGCCCATGTTGCAGCCGGGGACGATGCCGGGCCCGCCGACGAGGGCGGCGCCAATGTTGGACAGGATGCCGCCGTAGAGGTTGGGCATGACCATGACGTCGAACTGCTGGGGGCGGCCGACGGCCTGCATGGAGGCGTTGTCGACAATCATGTCGTTGACCTCGAGGCTGGGGTACTCCTTGGCGACCTGGTGGAAGGTGGAGCGGAAGAGGCCGTCGGCGAGCTTCATAATGTTGGCCTTGTGGATGCAGGTGACCTTTTTGCGCGAGTTGGCGAGGGCAAAGTTAAAGGCAAACTTGGCGATGCGCTCCGATTTGGCGCGCGTGATGATCTTGAGCGACTCGACGACGCCGGGGACGGACTGGTGCTCGAGGCCCGAGTACTCGCCCTCGGTGTTCTCACGGATGATGCAGAGGTCGACGTTGTTGTGGCGCGTCTGGTAGCCGGGGATGTTCTTGATGAGGCAGATGGAGGCGTAAATGTCGAGCTCCTGGCGCATGGCGACGTTGAAGGACTGGTGGCCGGAGCGCGAGATGGGCGTGTGCAGGATGCCCTTGAGGCCGAGCTTGTTGCGGCGGAGGGAGGAGACGGACTCGCGGAAGAGGTCCTCGGTGCGGCCGGACGAGGCATCGACACCGGTCACGTCGACCTGCTCCCACTCGACGGGGACGTTGTCGGCCTTGAAGATGGTCTTGACGCTCTCGGCGACCTCGGCACCGATACCATCACCGGGGATGAGGGTGACGGTGTACTTGCCGCCAAACTTGGTGGGCTTGAAGATGTCGGACTGGATGGTCGCGTAGGCAGCGCGGGCGCCGCCGGGGATGATGGGGCCGGCGGTGGCGGAGCGCAGGAGCTGGACGGCAGGTCAGCAAGGAGGGCTTCTTGTTTGATGGCATGGCAGCAGTGCCGTGTCCTGCGATTGAGGCCTTGCTCGCAGGTTTCTTCGGCTTTCCCCCGCCGCCGCCTCGGCCTACGAGCGAGCGAGGGACCGACGAGCACACGAGCCAATTGAGCGGCGAGCCAGGGAGCAGCACGTACCTGCGCGGTGGTGGCGGATCCTCGAGACAGCATTGTGGCGGATGTGATGGTTTCTCGACTTCGAAGGGAGATGTGTCGCGAAAGCAAGAGGTCGTGATCAAGGTCGAGGTCGAAGTCGAGTTCAAAGTCGAAGTCGAGGTGGCAGGCGGGTTCGGGAACGGGACGAAGAGAAACAAAAAAGAGTGGATTGGATCGGGTCAAGTTGGAACCTGCAGAAGGCTGAAATGCGAAATGCCGCAAAAGCACTGGACCGAAGCCCAGCGGTAGCCGGCGCGCGCCTGTCATTGGTGCGACGCCCTCTCGGCCGACCCCGCCTGCGAGCTCGGCTTCCGAGCCACGCGATCCGATGTTCACCCGTCGCCGACGGTACCTTACGTCCTTAACCTTAGGTAAGGTAGGTAGGTATTTGCCTACCTAGGTACCTTACCTAAGGTAAGGTAGGTAAGCTAGGTAGGTACTTTGCCAGGTAGGTACTTTGCCAGGTAGTACCTTGCCTAGGTACCTTACCTAAGGTAGGTAAGCTAGGCAGGCAGGACTATCAGCCTTGTCGGCGGAACAATAGGGAGCCTTGTGCTTCAGACAAGACGAAGGATTCTTGCACTATGACGAGCGATGGTCAATCATCTCGCGGCGGGCATCATGAGTTACCGCACAGACATGAGGAAGTAGCATGTATCTGGCCTCCATGGTCAACCTTGGTTCACATCATCGGTCAGAATAAGACCAGCCTTCATGTCTCACGTATACTTCATCTTCAAGTCATCACCAATATTCCAATTGTGTACGTGCCCGAGTCTTCATAAAGTCCAGCGTTCGTTCCCATTTCTTGATCATCTTCAGTACCATGCCATCCTATCCTCAACGGCCACGCTCACCTCTCGCGGATGCTACTGACACCTCCATCCCACTGACCAACATGGACTATCGTGGAAAGCCAATCTATCGTCATTCTACCGCAATGGTTCCCGTGCTCGTCTGCCATCAATGTCAGCATGCTTCTGGAACACCCATCAGTCGGGTGCAACGGGCACCTGTCACCAAAGGGGATGGTGATGATGATGGTACATTTGTACGCCTTAACATTCCCCAGGGGCAAACGGGCACCTGCGCCGACCTATATACGCAAAGCAACAAATGAAACCCTTCTCACTAGCTGCCACTGGTATTGGAGACCCCTCGGGGCCAAGGCCGTTCGGGGGCTCCACCGACTCCTCTTGCGAGTGAGCTTTTCTACCATCAAAGAGGCGTCACAGAAACAAGGTCAAGCGTGAAAAGAAATTACTCCCAAGTAAGACCACCATCTCGTCAGAGGTCTACCTCCAAATTCGAAAGCAGGTCAATAGACAATGGTGAGACCGCGCCAAAGGCCACAATAGCTGACCTGGACCCCGTTTCACGTATTGGTTCAGTGAAATTGTCAGAGCATGGGCTTGAGCAGAGTCAAAGGTCTTCCGCAGAGGTCCGTAGGCAATTGAGAGCAGGTACAGGGTAGAATATCTAAGATGCAGCCTCTGCAGTCCTGATATATACGTTATTTTACTACCTAGCCGTGGCTAGCCCCCTCCGTGGCTCTATAGGGGCTTCCTGACGAGACTAATGGTTTTGAAGCATGTTGATGCAACGGCAAACTTCTATGATATATGCACGAGTAGAATCGGCTGGTCGTCACAACCGCAGAGTAAAGAAACGGCAGATCGGCACCATAGTCTTTGGAAGGGAAGATCGAAAGACCACTGGCCAACCCGCTGGTATCCGAATCCTGCTGCTCCCAGCAGGCCCAACATCACCACATTTGCAGTCTCACCTCTCGCCTTCCATGTCCGCACTGAGCCTTCATTCGCCCGAGAGTGAAACTACCCATGTGCTTTGACAGGCCCGACCCTACCGACCATCCGACAAGGCAAGCACCCAAACTACGCCCTCCACCCCCTGACCACCTCCGCCAGCGCCGCGTCACCGCCAACGTTGCCCGGAAACACAACAAACGGCACGCCAGGCCACTTGCCGCCGCCCTCGACACACCGCCACAGCGGCACCCCGGCCGCCGCCTGCCCGACGACGCGCGCCCGCCGCATGCCGAGCCCCCTGCCCGCCATGTCGGAGCTCGTGATGCCGCCCTTGGCCACGACGTAGCGCGGCCGCGTCGCGAGCCCGCGCAGCACGTCGACGAGCGCCGACGCCACGACGGCCCCCATGTCGAGACTCGCCGCCCCGTCGGCGCCCACGACCAGCGCCGCGACGTGCCGGGCGGGGGTCCGCCCAGAAACCGCCGGCCCGGCGGTGGACAGAAGCCCCGGGGTTTCCTTGTGGCCAGACCGGGGTAACTCAACAAGGCCCCCCGAAGACCAATTTTAAATACCTTTAACCGCGCGCCCGCGTCCTCCCCCCGAAAG
>NW_009276925.1:1637560-1643260 GCF_000150675.1 Verticillium dahliae VdLs.17
GAATGGTCTGCAGGGTGATGTTTGCACGGCGGCGGCGGGGACGGCGCCGGCCGTCTTCTCGGCGACGTAGTCGCGCAGGTCGGAGCTCGCGTAGCCAAAGGTGGCGTCGGCGGCGAACGGCGTCTGGGCGGCGGGCACGAGGCGCGCGCCCTCGGCGACGTAGTGCACATTGTCTAGTGTGTAGCGGCCGCCCTGGAGGAAGAAGGGGCACAGCAGCCAGGCGTCAAAGGGGCCGAGGGCGGCGGTGGCGGCCTCGGCCTCGAGCGGGAAGTGGCCGCGCAGCGTCGAGTCGCCGCGCAGCACAACCTCAAAGGGGAGGCCAGTCGCGGACGAGGCGGCCTGCAGGTTGGTGCAGATCTCGACGAGGAGGGCGCGGGCCGGGGCCGGGTGCAGGGCGCGCGAGTTTGTGAGCACGAAGAAGCCGCTGCCGCGCGGCGTCAGGCTGAACTCGGCCGTTAGGGTCGGCACATCCCAGACGGTGAGGACGTTGACGTTGTGGCAGGTCTGGGTGCCTGTCGGGTCGTCATCGAGGGCGACGAGGAGGGGGATCTGCGACGAGGGCGCGCGCAGCTGGGCTTGCACCTGGGCGCGGATGTCTTGCGTGACGGGAGGTGGGAGCGAGGCGAGTGTTGTGTCGAGGTCAAGGACGGGGTGCGCGGCCATGGCGTTGAGTTGTATTCAGTCGTTCAGTCGGTTGCTGTCTGAAAGTCGTTGCTGTCTGAAAGTCGTTGCTGTCTGAAAGTCGTTGCTGTCTGAAAGTCGTTGCTGTCTGAAAGTCGTTGCTGTCATGAAGGAGTCGAATGCCTTTCAAAGGTACATTACCGTCATGAATCGAGTCGACTGCGTCCTTAGATGGACTTGTTGCTGCAATCGCCAAGTGTAGCCCTCCTCGAAGTATCCTAGGAAGATAAAGTGAGTCGAGGTTGACATGAGGGGTCAGTCCTCAAGAGCCGCAACCATCGGCGACAAGTCCGACGCCCTTCTACCAGCACATCGGCAAACCTTCCGAGCGGCGCGACGTCCAGCCTCTCGTCAAGCCTGGCTACGCTCCGAAATGTCCATTGTCGCCAAAAGGCTGTCTATTTTCGCAAAAGGCCGGGTATACTTGCTACACGCCAACGCTCGACCCCTCGCCGTCCGCCCGTCTGTCTGCCCGTGTCCCGTCGGCCCTCGTTCAAACCCAAACACCCAAACAGCCGAAACCCATGGCGGCCATGCTATGCCTTGCCCTGCCTTGCCTGCCGCGTGCCAGCCTTGCCTGCCGCGTGCCATGCCAAAAGTGAGCCCAATCAAGATGCCAAATGCTTCGATGCCGCCCTGTCCTCGCGTTATACCCATGACGTCGTGTCGCGTTACCTGCTGCCGCTGCTGCTGCCGCTGCTGCCCATGTCCTACTCGTCTACACCGCAGCCCGTCACACCTGCAGCTCGTCCTCGTCCAGCGGCTCGACGCGCACGAGTATCTCCTCGAGCAGGCCCTCGAGAAAGGTGCCGACGTCGCGGCCCATGCCGACGGGCTCGGCCTTGTCGTAGTGGTCAATCTCCTTGCACACGTGGGCGAGCTTGTAGACGAGCTTGCGCAGCTTCTCGTGCGCCGCCTCGGCCCGCTGCTGCCGGGGCGTCACCTGGCCGGCCGACGGCGGGCGGTGCGCCTGCTGCAGCCGGATCTGCCGCCGCTTGAGCGCCTCCTCGAGCGCCGGAAAGATGACGTCGTTGAGCGCGTCGAGCTCGCCGTTGGGGCTCGCCGGCGCCGGCGACGGGAACGACGACGGTGTCGTGACCTCGAGGGGCTGCGCCTTGGAGGCGAGGCCCGGCGACTTGGAGGCGAGGGCCGGCGACCCGAGCGGCGTCGTCTTGGGCAGGAGAAGCGGTTGGGGCAGTGGGCCCGAGGAGGATGCTGTTGTTGCTGCTGCTGCTGCTGACGAGGAAGGCTGCCGGCTGCCGGGCTGGCTGGTTACCCTGTCGAGGGGCTGCAGCTGCGGAGGGGGGTGCGCCGTCACGCCGCCACCGCGGAACGGGGGAATCTCGGGCAGGCTGATGTTGCCAAGCTTCGAGGTCGGCCGTGAGGCGGGCTGCTGCTGCTGCTGCTGCTGGAGTGGAGAGGGGAAGAGCTGCTGGTGGGGCGGCGGCTTCGGTGTGGCCTGGTTGTCGTGCTGGATGGCGGGCCCGAGGCTCAGCATGCCCATGTCCTTCTGCAGCTGGTACTGCAGTTCGCGGTCGTAGTCGGGCGACGGCTGTCCGAGGGGCAGCGGCGGCATGGGTTTCGAGGGCGGTCGCGGCGTCTCGGGTGCGCGTGTCGTCTCGGGTCCGCGCGTCGTCTCGGGTCCGCGCGTCGTCTCGGATCCGCGCGTCGTCTTGTCTGGTGACGCGGGCAGCGGGACCTTGGCGGGCGACTGGGGTGTCGTCGTGGTGACGGGTTTCCTGTGCGGCGACGTCTGGCGCGAGGTGGCGGGGTTGGCGGGCTTCAGGGTGTGGGCGGCCATGTGGGCGTTCTGGGCAAAGTCGCGGGCCTTGGTGGGGCTGTGCTCGCGCGGACGTTGGCCGTAGTCGGGGGCGCCGGCGTCCGTGTCGGCATTGGTGTCGGCGTCGAGCGGGCGGGCGCGGGCGTTGGTGGCCGAGTCGTCCATGGCGCTGAGGAGGCCTGGGCGGGCGGCGACGCCCCTGTCGTTGAGGAGGCCCCTGTCGTTGAGGAGGCCCCTGTCGCCGACGAGGCGGACGGTGCCAAAGTCCCACATGTCCTCGTCGACGCGCTCCCGCTCGTGGTACTCGTCGTCGCCGTGCAGGCTCGTGTCGTCGTCGTCGCCCTTGTGGGTGGCGGCCCAGCGGCTGTGGCGCTCGATGAGCTCGGTGAGGTAGGTCGTCTTCTTGGCGCGGCGGATGAAGGGGTGCTTGAGGAGGTCGCGGGCCGAGGGCCGGTCCTTGGGGTCGCGCTGCAGGCACAGCTCGACAAAGTCTTTAAAGGCCTTGGTGAAGTTGCCGTCGAGGCGGGGGGGCGGGTTCTTGGGGATGAGGAAGAGGACCTTCATGGGGTGAATGTCGGCGTAGGGGGGTTCGCCGAGGGCGAGCTCGAGGGCGGTGATGCCGAGGGACCAGACGTCGGCCTTGTGGTCGTAGCCGGACTGCTTGATGACCTCGGGGGCCATCCAGAAGGGGGTGCCGACAAAGGTGTTCTTCTTGGTCATGGTGGCGGAGAGCTGGCCGGAGACGCCAAAGTCGGCGAGCTTGACGAGGCCGTTGGAGGAGAGGAGGACGTTGGCGGCTGGGGGTGTCAGTCGGGTCGGGGGGAGCGAAGAAGGTAGAGAGGAGGAAGGGGAGAGGAGGGGAGAGCGAAGAAAGGGGAGCGAAGAAGGGGAGCGAAGAAGGAGAGAGGAGGAAGGGGAGAGGAGGAAGGGGAGAGGAGGGTACCCTTGACGTCGCGGTGCAGCTTCTTGTCGGCGTGCAGATAGTCGAGGCCGAGCAGCAGCTCGCGCACGATGATGGCAATGTACTCCTCGCCAATGAGGCCGGGCTTCATGAGGTCGGCGCAGCTGCCGCCGGAGCAGAACTCCATGACGATCCACAGCTCGGCGCCCTTTGCGTAGGAGCCGTAGTACTTGGTGACGTAGGGCGACTGCAGCTCGGACAGGATGGCGATCTCCTGGATGATGTCCTCGACCTCGTCCTCGGCGCTCTCAATGTCGATGATCTTGATGGCGACGGCCTGGCCGGTGCGCTTGTCGACGCTGGGGCGTGTCAGCGCGTCATGGCCCATGAGCTCAGCATGACACCAGGGCAAGCAGAGGGCAAGCAGAGGGCAAGCAGAGGGCAAGCAGAGGGCAAGCAGAGGCCGCAGAGGCCGCAGGACAGACTCACCCCTTGTAGACCTTGCCAAAGCTCCCGCCGCCGATGCAAAACTCCTTGGTGTAGAGGAGCTCCGGGTCGAGGGCCTCGTTGCGCTCGTCGTCCCTGTCTCTGTCCCCCATGGCGGGCGCGTCCGTGACCATGGGCGCGTCCGTGACCGATGGCTGGGGGGAGGGGGCTATGGCTGGGGGGAAGGGGGCTATGGTGGTATCGAGCAGGTCGTCGTCGTCGTCGTCGTCGTCGTCGGCAGTGGAGAGAGAAGGCCCCCCGCGTACGGCAATTGGCCAGCAGAGGAAGCAGATGACGGTGGCGCCAGGAGGAGCGTCGTGGGGTGGGCGCGTCTTTGTTCGTCGAGGCGAGGAGGTTCGGGTCGCGGCCGTCAGAATGCAGGGAGGGGACGCGAGAGCGAGGAGGATGGAGGTGTGCAAGAGCAGGAGCCCACGGAGGTTGATGGCGGGGCGGGCCTTTGGGTCTGCTTTGGGTCTGTTGTTCTGGAGGTGCTGTGCTGGTAGCAGCGACTCGAGCTGTTGTCTTGGAGCGGCTGTTGTACAACAGTGAGGGCCAGATGAAGGGCCAAGAAAAAGTAAACGAACAACGAAGACCAGTCGTCGAGGCAATGAGCGCAGAGACACGACGTCAGGTCAATGCGGCAAGCGGCAAGGGCTGGATGCAAGGAGGAGAGGTTGAGGTTCAGGTGGGGGCGCGACGAGACGGCCATGTTGTTGTTTTGATTCGCCCTCTTGCTGGCCTCTTGCCTGGTAGGCCTACAGGCCTGGTAGCCCTCTTGCCTACAGGCCTACAGGCCTCCCTAGGCCCTATCTTCGTCCTTGCCTGGTAGGCCCCCCTAGGCCCTATCTTCGTCCTTGGCCGGGACCTAGCCCCTGGACCTGCACCACCGCTGCACCACCGCTGCACCACCGCTGCACCACCGCTGCACGCGCTGCACCACCTCTTCTTCAGCAGACAAGCTCAAGCAGTCTCCAGTGAAAGCCCGTCTCGGCGACGGACCTCGCTCCGACACAATCACATTCACAGCAAAGCTCATTCGTGCGGCTCATTCATGCCATTCATTCATGCTGCCTCCTCTATTCGTCCTCACTGCTCATCTCGGCACGACTGTCTCGCTCGCCTCCCTCTGCCTCCTCTCTCAGCCGTGCGCCCCACCATCTCCTCGCCACCACGGAGCATGCGAGAGAACAGGGAGGCCTGCATCTTGTCGCAGTCACCAAAGTCAGCCAAAGTCAACCGAAGCAGGCCAGCAGGCAGCAAACAGACATCCATTGCCGTCCTGCTCATCCCTTGGAGCCTAGTCTATCATCGTCGTGTCATGTCCGTTTGAACCACGTTGCCAGTCCTGGTCATGCCAGTCTTGGTCATGCCAGTAGCAAAAAGAAGAAAAAAAGAAGAAAAAAAGAAAAACGAAAATGTAGAATAACACAAAGACGCCGAGTGTGAAGAAACCAGGACAAAAAAAGAGGCCCAGAACTACTCCTCCAGAAACTCCACCATGACCGTGCCCTGCTTCAGCCCGGCCTCGAGGATCGTCTCGTCGGCACGCTGCAGCAGGTCCTGGCCCTGCGGCATCTGCTTGAGCTCAAACGCGACGCCCGCCTTGCCCTCGAGCGGCTCGGCCTTGAGCCACTCGTAGATGCGCCGCACCGCGTCGTCGACCCTGAACCGCCGGATCACGCGCCCCCCCGTCGGCAGCCGGAACTGAATGCGCGTCGTCGTCGTCGGGTCGTGGCCCGGCTCCGTGTGCGGCCTGTCGCTGGCGATGCGCGCCAAGCTGCTGGCTGCTGCGCCGTGCGCCTCGGCTTCAGTGTCCTCGTTTTCCGTGGACGCTGCTGCTGCCGCCTCCTTC
>NW_009276925.1:1643731-1656206 GCF_000150675.1 Verticillium dahliae VdLs.17
GTTCTCGTGGCCGGCGCCGGGAAAGTAAAACGTCACGTACTGCTGCGCGTCAAACGAGTTCTTGGCGTACTGGAGGAAGATGAAGCTCTCCCGCACGAGCCGCTGCACGGCCGCGTCCTTCCACACGTCGCGGTTGAGCGTCTGGCACTGGAAGATGCTGTTGTCCTGGAGGTTCACGAGCAGCCACTTCTTGTCCTCCTTGCCCTGCTCGCGCGCGTCGTCCCACTCGGCCGTCGACATGAGGTCGTACGGCGGTCGGAAGAGGTCCGCCAGCCGCTGCGCGCGCGCGTCGCTGGCGCTCGTCGTGCCGCCGCCGTAGCCCGCCGATCGGTGCGGGCCGTCGCCGTCCCAGATGCTCGCGTCGTGGTTAAAGGGATTCCTGGCGCCGCCTACAAGAGAAAGAAAAAGGGTGTCAGTTCCGAGTGCATCTCTTCAAGGCAGTCCTCCCGACAGAGAGAGCATACCTCGAGCCCTCGCCGCCGCGCGCTGTCGTTCCTGCTGCAGCAGCGCCGCCATGTCGGCCTCCTCGGCATCCGTCATGCCGCCTCCAAACGACGGCGCCACAAGCGTCTCCGTGGTGGCCCGGATCGGCGAACGCACATCGTCGAGCGCCGCGCCCCCACCAGAAGCGCCGGCGCCGCTGCCGCTGCCGTAGAGCTCCTCCTGCAGCCTCTTGGCCATGGCGGCATCCTCCTCCTCCTGCGCACTGCGCGCCACGGCGACCGCCTGGGCGTGCCCGCTGCTGCTGCTGCCGCCACCTCCACCACCTCCACCATGTATGTCGTAGTCGTCGTCGTCGTCGAGCATGTTCGTGTCATCGTGGTCATCGTCGCTGTCAATCTGGATGGGCTGATCCTGGCGGCCAGAGCCGGTGGGACGGGTGCTCGAGGGCACGGCAGGAGCGGCGGCCGAGGAGGCGGTCCCGGCGACGCCAAAGCTCCTCTGAATGTCGGGGTTCTCAAAGAAGAGCTGGATGGCGGCCTCGAGGTTGCCGCCAGACATTTCGAGGAAGCCGCGCGCGACCTCGGGGTCGGCGTTGGTGATGGCGGCGAAGCTCGAAATGTCGTCGTCCATGGTGTCTGGTGTCTGTGGACGGTGTCTGGTGTCTGTGGACGGCGTCTGGTGTCTGTGGACTGCGGAGCGAGGTGTAGGTGTAAAGGATGGAAGACGTGCAAAAACCGCCCGCAACGACGTTTGGCAGTTCTTGTCTGTGGTGGGAAAAGGCACAAGCCGTGGACAACAAGGTGCGCAGGCGAGATGCTCGTCTGCAGTTCTGCGGTCTGAACTGTAGGGCTCACCACGGTACCCCACAAGCTGTGTGATGGAGGGGGAAATCCAGGGTCGTCGAGAGAGGCGGGGAGACGTCGTTCCAGTGAGGCAAGATGGATCAAAGAAGGGCAACAATGGGAGAAATCACTGGTCAACGCTCGACTGGGTTTGCGTCGTCGTTCGCGTTCGAGCAGGTGTGTGTAGGAAGGGTGTGGTAGGAAGGGTGTGATAGTAAAGGTGTGGTAGTAAAGGTGTGGTAGTAAAGGTGTGGTACTGGAGGTCTGATGGAAGGCGCCAGACCTGTGACGCAACCGCGGGACACGAAAGGTACGAAAGGTACAAAAGGCGCCAGAGAGTGAAAGGCCAAAGGGAAAGAGCTGCGGCAGCGGCCCATCTGATGCTCCGTACCGTGCGTATCCTGACACTATGTGGCCTGGCACTGTGTTCCTCCCTCAGCCTCGTGCTCCCTGCCTCGTGCCTCGTGCCTCGTGCCTCGTGCCTCGTGCCTCTTCTTGCCAGGATCATCTACCAAAGCATGTACCAAGGCATTCAAGCTGCCATTTTTCTCATCCAAATCATCATTCACCAAGTTCCTGATGATGCATACACAGGTGTACAACTCTTTGATACTGCTACAATGCCGAACACCCTCCCCACACGCATTCTCGCACACACACCAGCTACCTGGTATATAATCAACACATTAAGACCTCTGTCGAATGCTTTGCAGTGAAAAGGGAGAAAGCTTAAAACGTCTCTACAGCTCATATCGTCATGAGCTCTACTCACATACATCTAGACCCTGGAACCACCCAGGACAATCCACCTCCCTCCATACACGCACACTCACTTCATCTCCGACAGAATCGTCTTCAGCTGCGCCTGCACCTCCAGAGAACGCTCCATGCCGAGCGCATTCTCCACCATGGCCACGAGCTGCGCCTTCTCCGCACCCTCGGGCGCCGGACCAAAGACACCGCTGCCCTTGGCCGCAAACACGGCCCCCATGGCCTGCGCCCGCATGTTCCGCTGCGCCTCCGTCCCGACGTCGACCTGGTCCATGTCGAGCGACAGCAGATACATCGTGGCGACGGCCTTGTCAGCCTCCGACGCCGCCGTCGACGAGGACGAGCCCGATCCCGGCACGGCAGCGCGCACCACGTCCCGCACGCACTCGTACCAGACCTCGCGCTTCATGACGGCAAACTGCGCGCTGCCGAGGTACGGCCTGAGCAGCCTCATCATCTTGTCGAGCACCCCGTACGAGTCCTGCTGAAGCTGCTGGCGGTTGTACCCGCGCGCCACGGCCTCGAGGCCGCTTTTGGCAATCGCCGTGGCCTTGTCCTCGCTGTCGACGTCCATCCTGTCCTCGTCGTTGACCTCGTCGAGGAACGGCTTGACAATGGCGAAAATGTCGTCGAGCAGGTCCAGGTCGTCGCGCACCTCGGCAAACTTCCACAGGTACGTCAACGCGTGCACCCGGTACGCGTCGTTGTTGCGCTTGGCCTCGCGCAGCGCAATCTTCTTCATCTGCGCCGCAATGCCGGCGTCGTCTTGCCACAGCCTCTTGCCGTGGCCCACAAAGACGGGGAACGACGCGAGAAGCTTCTCCTTGTGGGTGAACGTCTTGAGCGCGAGCGCCTTGTCGAGGACGGGCCAGATGAGCTTCAGGTTGGCGTCGCTGATCTGGCCGTTGGCATCACTCGCCGCGACAACGTCCTTGATCGTGGACGCAATCGTAAACGCGCCGCTGTGCTGCAGCACCCACCGCGGCGCATCGAGGCCACGCCTGGCAAAGGCCACAATCTCCTCGACGTAGCGCGCTACCGTGCGGGAGCTGCCGGCGTGCGCATCCCACACCTTCGTGAACGCCTTCTTGACCCACTCGTCCGTGTCGTGAGACGCCATGAACGCAAACGGCAAGAGACGGCTCTCGAGCTCGTTGAAAACGTCGGGCGACGCCGTCGACAGCGCAAGAATGACGTTGGACATCTTCTGGCGACGGCTGTCGTCCTCGGCGTCAAAGTACAGATCGATGGCCTTGGTGATGAACCGGTCCTTGGACGCCTCGGGAGCGACGCGCATCAGATACGCAGATGCCTTGGCGTACGCCTGGCTGACCTCGTCGTTGCGGTCGAGCACCTGCTTCTCCATCATCTGGAGGAACTTGGACGCGTATGGTTCGATTTCGTGCCGGTGGCGCATGACCATATCTGTGAACAGCCGGGCGCAGCCAATCTTGGTCTGCATGCCAATGGCCGATTTGACCGTCTGCTCGATGCTGGGCACAAGCTGGGTCATGATTTCGTCGTCGACCTGCCGCAGGCAGTTGTCAATGGCTTCAGTAATGGGCGACGTGTTGACAAAGGAAGCACGCATCTTATCGAGCTGTCCGCGCTTGTCCTCCTGCAGCCGCTGGTACGCAAAATTGATCTGCTCCGGTTCGACGGTGCTGTGCAGGTTGAGTAGGTGGGGGATGATCTCGGCGACGTACGGCTTCAGCGCCTTGCCTCCCTTCTTGGTCACGTCCATGATGGTCTTGAGTGAGAAGCCCTTGACCTCGTCGACGTTGCTCTCGAGGCCGCTCGACGACAGCAGGAACCGCAGAGCTTGACCTAGCATGACCCTTGCTGTGTCGACAGAGCTACCGTCCTCGAGCAGGCGAACGATGGTGCTGGTGAGGCCCATGCAAAGCTTGAGCGCAACCTCACGGACAGACGACTTGACGTCGTCGAGGACCTTGAGGGCGGCCGTCCAGATTTGTTCATAGTATTGCTCGTACTTCTTGAAAGGCTGACCGCCGATAATCTCAGAAATGGCAGCCGCGCTGGCCTGTCGGGTTCGCCACTCCTTACCGAGGACGCACTTCAGGAGATCAGACATGATGGCATCAAAGTGATTCTGGATAGCCTCATTCGGATCCTTGACCAAAGACTTCCAAATCTCCTCCATGGACGCGCGGACATTCTTGTTGGGATCGAACCGGTAGCGATAGAGCTTGGGATAGATGCGAGGATCCACGGTGGCATCAGTGAGGATGCTGCTGAGGCCGAAGCGCCCGAAAGCCGATCGCGTAGACCACGTCGCAGCGTTGCTCGCGAGGCTCATGAACTTGTAAACGAGACTCTGGTCGCCGACCTCGTTGGCGAGCGCGATAATGTCCTTGTAAGAAGTGACTGACTTTCCTTCGCCCGTGGGCAGGGCGCCAGGCTCGAACAGCTCCGTGTCGCCTTCGACCTTGAGCTGCGTGCTGTCTCCGGTGAACGCGTTGACAAGGTCCTTGACAAGATCCTCGCGCTCCTGCGCATTTCCGCGGTCGTGCAGCAGAGACAAGCCCCGCGACGCAGTTTCTTGGACGAGCTCGTCACGCGCGTTCAGCAGACGCATAAACGCAGCTTGCGCCTGGCGCGAGTACTGACGAACGAGGGGTAGATGTCCCAGGTGCTGGATAGTGCAGAAGAGCCAGATGCCCGCGGCCTTGAGACGGAAGGGAGCCGTGTCGCGACAGTCCTTGAAGAGCTTCATGAGAACCAGCTGTAGGCGTTTCTCGCGTGCACCAATCTGCCACGTGCCCGGCTTGTGGTCAACGTCCATCTGCAGCGAGACTGCTTCCGAATCCCAGCCGCCGACGGTGGCAGTGATGGCCTCGCCAATGGCAAAGTGAATCTCCGTCTCTCGCTTCGTCTCCAGGCTGTAGAGAACACGAAGAATATTGTCTAGATTATCAGTCTTCTTGTCGGGAAAGGCAAGGCCCGAGTCGCCCGGAACGGATTCCACGGGATTCGAGCTCTCTGTGGAGCGTTCCGAACGGGGGACATCGGCCCACACCTCGTCTTCGAGCCCGATCGCCAGGCGGCCGAGCGCAAAGATCGCCTTCTCGTTGCCGCTTTCAGCCTTGGCACGCAGCGCCTCAATGACAGAGTCGGGGCTCAAGTCGGAACCCGGGACGGGGACGTCCTGGCGGGCGGACCACAACTGCCCAAAAGCTTCCATGGCTGCATTCTGGAGATCGCCCGACTCGCTGTCCTTGTTCAAGAGCTTTCGGGGAAGCCAAGCGTCGGGTTTAGACTCTTCGCCGTAGAAAGTGACTCGCGAATACAGGTGGCCGAGAGCCAACACGCTGCCCTCCACAGCATAGGCATCGGATCCGAAGGCCGTCTCCCAACTGGCGATGCGTTCCTGCATTTTGACAGTACAATCCGTCAGCAAACGCTGGCTGAGGGCAGGGTAGCGGGCTGGATCAGTGTTGGTCGGATGCGCGCCGAGAATTCCAAGCGCCTGAGCTGCAAGCCTGCGAATATCTTTGTTGTGCGAGGCGGTCAGAGGGAACACATCAGCCGCAAAAGCCGCCAGCCAAGCAAGCTCGCCGGACGTCGCCAGAGAACCGACGTCAACGAAACAACGCAGACTCTCCTCGATCACAGCGTCGAGACCCTTGGTACGCTTCGACAGGGCGCCGTCCAGACATGCCTTGAGGAACAGGGCCACGTCTGTTTTGCTAGCACGACCGAGATACTCTTGTACCAGCCCGCGAGTCTTCACGTCGACCGACATGGCGAGATCAAGTTGTGCGGCCCAGTCAGGGGTCCGGTTCAGGGCCGGGAGGGCTGTAAGCAGAAGCATCTGCTTGACAAACTTGACTGCAACGCTGAAGGCGTGGATGTGCTCTCCCTCGAATCTGCCCAATGCCGCAGGCTCTCCCCCAACGACGGGCAGAGCGCCTTGTGGATCCAGGGTCATCGTCTGCGCTAGATTACCGTGGTCGTTGCCAGGGTAGAAGAACACCCTCAAAAGGGTGACCCAATCGGGTATCTCAGAGACTGATTGCACGCGATAGGCCCAAGGATCCAGTCCCCTTTTGCCCTCTTCGACAACGTCGTGGCTTTCATCTCGTTTTCCAGCGATAGCAATAATCGAGGTCCATCTGGCATCTGGGTCGCTGAACGGGAAGCATGAATTGGCCCATTTGACGGCCACTGACCGAGCGCTCCGAACAGAGGCAGCACCGTCAGGTAGAGTTAGATATTTGTAAAGCATCGGGCCCAGCTGGACGGCTGCTAATTCGCTCCGGTCGACCTTGTCGGGGTTGAAGTGACGCAACATGCTGGATAAGGCCGACTCGATGTTGAACGCTACCTCCGACGTGGGATCCTCAGAAAGAGACTGGAATAGCCACTGGGCGAGGCTGAAGGCCTCGCGCAAATTCATCTTGGTTGCCTTGGCGAGAAGACCAATCACCTCGTATGCCTGTCCTCGGAGCTCAGCGTTAGAGGCCGAGGCCGCGTTGTTGGCGGGCGCCGCTACCTCGTCATGAGGGACCGGCCAGCCCCTTGACTCGACATATCCGCGAATCTTTCCGAGGATAGAAGAACCCATGGCAAAGTCGCCCTGCGAGGGGCCGTGTAGGGCAATGAATGCGATGTAGACGAAGAGTGCACGGTGAAGTTTGATCCGCTCCAGGTTGGATGCAGGCTGGAGAGGCTCCGGACAGTTGATGCCAGAGTCGAGGTCAACAAGCGTGGCGATCTCCTTCTCCATGGAGGTTGAAACGGGGGACTTCGATAGGAGGCCGAGAATCCTAGTGCGGTAGGGCGCCGTCATGCGACCATGGGCGCTGAAGAGGTCTTTGGCTAGAGCGGCATCGTCAAAAGAGACGGTGGTGCGTTTGAGAATGTCATCGCCCAGCTCGGAGACGCGACTGTCGGTGTTGCTGGCGGCGAAAATGGCGGGGATAAGCTTCTCGCGGTCTGTGAAGGCCCCGCTGGCGAGGAGCTGGGCAATCTTCCTGCGAAGATTGGGAAGATCGTCATACGGCTGAACCCATTTGCCGTCGCGCCACTCGGGGCACAGGAAGTCGAGCTCGTCTTTTAGCAGAGCCTTGTTGAAGGGTGCAAGCTTGGCGATACCCTCATCCCTCGTCAGCTTGTCGCTGGCGCCAAAGTTGGGCAGCTTCAACAGGAGCACCTTGCCCATCCATGACGCCACCCAGTTGGCGTCCTTGCTGGCTGAGAGGCCGATGGAAGACCGGAAGGCGCCATCCTCTTGGCTTCCGCGCGAGGGGATCTTGACGGTTGGGATGATTCGCAGGAGGACCCTCAGGATTAAAGACGCCGAGGAAGCTGAAGACAGAGCGGATATGCCAGTTGCTATGTCTTTGATGAGTTGGGACCGATCGTAATCGTCCATCCGGTCTACGCCGAGCGTGATGAATGTGGAGGCCAGCTGGCGCACGATGGGCGATGCGTCAGGCCTTTTGTATTGGGCGATGAGGGCGCCAACGGGAAGGATGATTCTGAGACTGATGTTAGGAATCTTGCCAAGTGAATGGCAAGCGACAGGAGGGCAGTGACAAGTTGACGGGTTCGACGACTTACTGAGAGCGGCCGATAAGATTCTTTATCGACTGGGCGAATCGAATGACCTAGTCCGGGTAAGATATGAGTGTGGCAAGCTGCATTGTCTCTAGATGAGGGCTTACATCAACACGCGTTTTGGCAGACTCGCTGCCACCCATGGCCACGAAGGGAGCGAGGTGCTTCTGGAGGGCCTGCTCTAGCTTCTTCTCATTGTTTGCTCCTCTGACAATGGCATCTTTCATGGCATTTAGAGATCGCAGCTCTCGCTCTTCCGGCGACTCAGATGCCATCTTGTAGGCTGAGCCGGCCCCAAGGGCTGTGCGTCAAGAGGGGTGTGAACGTTGGGCGTCAAGGTGCGGGGGATGGCAAACCGAAGACGCGGGACTTATGGGAAATCTGCTCTATGGACGTTGCTCTTGCGCAAATAGTAATCGTGTGCCGAAGAAGACGCTTCAATGCAGCCAGTAGACGTAGACGAAATAGGGTATCAGCGATGGATGAGTCTGGTCGACTTGAGATGCAGTGTTTGGTGAGGGGTTGACCAGCTGCTGAGGGAGGTGCGGATATTTGGAGAAGACAAGGTCGACAAACACTCGCAAGTATAAAAAAGAGACCGCTGTCTACTGTGGCTTGTGTCAAGAAAAGCAGTCACAACAATGGTGATCTGGAGATATGGGGATATGGAAATCGCCTCGATCAGCCAGCAACTGGCCCACGTCAACGTGCTGCGATGTGCCCACGGGAGAATCATGATGATTCAGCAAATCAGAGGTCCACGAGCTTCGACGGACGAGTGCCAGGCGATCCGTGAATGGCTTAGCGCGTCTGGCCCAGGCGAGCGATGCGTCCCTGCACTACAGCTGCCTGATGACCTAAGCTGACCAGATCCGGTCACGTGTCTCGGCAAGCCTGCGCATCACCAAGAAAACATAAGGTAGAGAAGGTGCCCAGCCCAGAAGGAAATAAAAGGTCACTGATTCAGGAGAAAGTTTCAACTGAAGCTTCGTTCGCCGATACGTTTTCTTTCATTTTATGTATGAAGGCCAATCACATTAAAGAGCACTATGGTGGTCCGAGTACGCACGAAGCTCACATCGTAAGAATAATCTATGGAGCTGTGTTATCAACGATTGCTCTGGAAAGGTTTTCATTTGGTTCATAGAGACTATGATATCAAACTTGGCATGTGTCCATAAACTCCGTGGCTTCCTCTATCTGCCGTTTGGGCAGGCGATGAGAGAGCAGCAGCGCGACCGCCGGATCGCGAAGATTATCGGGTGCCAAACACACAACCGCCATGCTTGAAGAAGCATCACGATCATCTGGGCGACTTACATGGAATATTGGAGTTGGCTCCAGCTGTCTATCGTGTACCTGCTAAGCGGACCAACCAAATGCGTCGGGCACATGAATCTGGGTAAGGTATCCCAGCTCGGTAGTCTGGGGACTGCATCATCGCAAGCCTGGATCTGCTCGGTCTGGCCGCATGTCCTAGACATTCGCCTGCTCGAGAGGAAGACTAGAGCGTAGAACACAGACTCGTACGGCATATGCCGTCAGCATCCTATTCACATGATGCTCATCAACTGAAAAGAAAGGCACCAAAGTGCCAGAGGGGGGGGGGGGGGGGGGGGGGGTTCCAAAAAAAAAAAAGGGATCCCACACCGGTTCGCCCCAACGGGGACAGCACAAAACTTCCCGTCCCCCATCGACCTTCTGGTTTGCTTTTTCCCCAGGCCAGATGCCAGCGCATGGCGTTCTCATTCAGCTCGCGCGGTAAAATTTGCCTGTGAGGAATTTGCGGGGTGCCGTGAGCCTGTTAAACTGCGAATCGGAATCTTGACCGCCCATGGCACCAAAGGTTGAGAATCCCATCTCATCAGCTAGATCAGCTACTTACCCTAAGGTACCGTCTGTTCTCCCCCGAACCCCCCCCTCCGCCCCCGCCATGACTCACATGACGGGCGTTGGCACTGCCTAATCGCAGATAAAGTGCCGGCTGCCCTTCTCGCCCTTCTGACAGAACCGATGCGAAGCATTGGATCTCACACACGGAAGCAAAGAAATGGTGCAAACTTTAGCCTTGCAGTAGGTTGGCCTGGAAGGAGGGCACACCATCAAGGCGGCGTGCCGGGCCAGGATTTGCTGGCGCTGCGCCGATCGCCCGCCGAGACTTGCGACGGCTTTTGCTTACGTTCCGGGCATCCGTGATAGGGTGCCCAGTCTGTAAGCATCCAGCATCAGTACGGAGTGCGTACAGGTGTGGGCAAGTGCCAAAAGGTTGGTCGCACCGCGAGTTCCGCGCAGCGCGCAGTGAGGTCTCCGCCTTTGTGTTGGCGCGGCCATTCGTTTTCATGCTAAGAAGCATGCTGAGGGAAATAATTCTCAATAATTCTCAATTATTTCCCTAGACTACAGGGCTTATGAACAAGCAAGGGAAGATAACAATCAACAGGCGTAGAGACGGTCACACGATGGATGGGTCGGCAAAGTCTGGTGCGCGAGTCACGCCTACGCGAACAGTCACTCTATATCTACACCCCCTCAAGTCCCACTCAGCCATTTTCGGCAAACAACGCCCCCAGCAGCCCTCCCATTATTAGGTAACCAGGCCCTAAGCTGGGGTAACCTGTTTGAAGCGAAGCTGCTGGGCACCCGGGCCACTCAGCGATTCTTTGCCGTCGTGCCTCAGGTGCCTAAAAAAGGTCATCTTGCCCCATTCACTTGCAGCTGTCGGCAGAGACGAAATAGGAGCGGCTCGTTCGGGGGGTTTGGAGGGCTGTCTCAGGCGAGTCAGGACTCTGCCCGGCAGGACGGGTTGGTCAATGTTTGTAGCTCCAGCCAGCAGCCGGCAGGCCTTGGGTAATCGGTCCTGGTAGAGTTCGAAGACCAAGCTCCGTCACTGCCACAGCTGTTTCGTCGCCATGCTCGATGTGCGAGAAGGCATTGCTGCCGTTTGATCTGATATGTCGGTACTCTGTAGACGGATGAACATGACTTGATCGTCTCATCAGTCGTGGTGAGGACGCCTGTCTATGCGACCAAGAATTTCAGCTTTTGCTTGCCTGCTGTTGGGCGCGGAACCAGGGATTGTGCTGGGTACTCGTCGATCAACGTGGCCGCCGGGCTGTATCCCCAGAACGTCCATTATTGTCCGTCGGCAGATCTCGATGGTGATTTGCGACTGGAACGCCCAGGGCACCCGGGCATCACGAGGACTTCTGCCATCTCATTCCGGCGTCACCGAGACCCCTTGATTCTGAGACAGCCTCGCTGCTGTGTGCAAGCAGCCCGGACTCGCATATAAGGTTGCCAGACTCAACACCATTGCACCCGCACCATGAGACTCGTCAGCGCGTTAGACACGGACTTGTCGGAATAAGGGGTTCGGTCTTGATGCAGGGGCGTCTGGAGATTGATTCGTCGGCAAAGCAAAGCAGTGGTGGCAATGCTGAACCCTGTGATTTGAGTGACGTTGACGCCTAGCCCGTCGTCACCCAGCTTCATTGAGCTGGCGTCAGGTCGGGACGAAATGCTGCCTAAGGAGCCCTGTACACCAAACCCTGAGCGCACATGTAACTCATCTCTGTGCAGCACGGCCTTTCTGAATGGAGACATCCGGCGTTGGAATTGGCATTGCTATGCCAGTTTTGGCGAGAAACCACGAAAAAGCAAACAACCAACCGTTCGCCAAACAGACTGCATCCAGAGGCCTCGCTGGAAGACAAAAGAAACGCCACAGCGCAGGGAAGTTGCTTGCACATGCAAGCTAGGCCACATGGCTTGATAACTTGTCAGCCAGTGAGAGGACCAGAAATGGGCTCAGATCTTTCAGAACACAATCCCTCGTCCGTTGTGCCGTGCGATGATGGAGCGCCGATTCGAGGGAAATTGACAAGCAACAAACGCAGTTCTCGAAGCACAATGCTTGACATTCGGATGTGAGGCGGGTCGTACATTCTGTTTCGAGACACGGACCGGAGAAGACGACTTCATCATCGTCGACAGCTCGAACGAGGTGATCACCGCAGCCGTGTCTTGACCGAATCTGTGTCGTGACTCGTCAAAAACGCGAACGACTGACGAGGCAATTTGGATTTCTCGTAAAGAGAGGGGGCACTGTATGCAAGATCAGTGAATTTGTCCATTTGTTAACATCATTGGCCACCCGAGCTTTTGGGCGGTCGCCGACCGCTGGACGCCGCTCGAAAAAAAAAAGCCAGGGATGGGGAAGGGTAAGGGGAGGGAGGAGGCATCAGGGGTGTTGGCAAAAGCTGCGACGTCATTCCTGGCTCTGTCAGATAGGGACCGCGGTGCGACTGAATACATGCTGTATGGAAGGCTGTGGCTTCTGCTTGTTGCTTCTTTCGCACGGCGCATTGAGCTCATCTTCGGGAGAGAAATCAATGTTCGGGCCAATGCACCAAACCATGGTCTTGTCCCCCTGCGCAGCTGGATGATCTCTTCATGGGATCCATCATAAGGCGCGCGCCATTACGAACCGCAGCTCCCATCAACGTACCTTTCCAAGATGAACAGCGGGGGTTTCCAGTCGTCGCCGATGCATGTCCGGGCGGCAAGAAACCGAGACCCGATCGACACGACAAAATGACGAAGTATTGAGTTGCATGAAGTTTCGAAACATCATGATGGCTCGCCTGCAGCTTCGAAAACACAGCAGCGCGAACCAGCGCGGACGTGTTGTGTTGTTGACCAGCCTACCAAGGCCCCTTCCCGTGTGGCCTTGTCGCACCTGTGACACAGTTGGAAAGTAGAGCGAGACAGGCTCATCTCGCTGTGGCATAACATTCCTCCCTGCGCAATCGAGATAGCATCCCGAGACAGGGCAT
>NW_009276925.1:1657565-1744774 GCF_000150675.1 Verticillium dahliae VdLs.17
CGAATAGCGTAGCCCTTATCGACACACCCCCCCTCCCACGCAGGCTGTCGCCTTCAGGTCCTCCTTCCACTGCTTGCGTCCGAGCTTCCCCCCAAGGTAGGTAGGTACATGTAGACCAGGCCAGGCAGGGCAAAGACAAGGCAAAGAGCCAGACCAGTCCGCAGCGTCCCCATTCAGACAAAGTCTCTCGCTCACCCTTCTGCCTTTCCACCATCTCCACCATCCCCAATCCACACTTCGTTCTCGTCACCCATCGCCTGTCGCCGTCTGAGTTCTTCTTTCCTCCCCTCCCACCCCCCCTCCCACCACTCCCACTCAACCTTCTTCTTTTCCCTCTTTCAGTCTTTTTCCGAAGGCCTTCTGGGTTTCTGCACATCTTGCTGTCATTGTCCCCCTTGTCGGTAGCCTGTCGCGTTCACGTCGTTCAGAGCATTCAACCTATTCGCTGTCTGCCCCCACAACGTCTACCGTCCTCTTGGTCAGGTTTGCTCGTGAGAAGAAAAAAAAAATCCTCCTTGCTTGCAGCTTGTCTACTTTGCATTCGGTCCGCTCCCTCTACGACCTCGACGCCAATTCGATCAACGCAAAGCGATTTCCTCGCCTTTCCCGACGACAATTCCATCCAACAGCGAACTGTCAGAAAGGTTCTTCTTGACGCAGCGACCCTCTCGACGTCATCCGTGTTCGTCGTTCCTACAGCCCGCCTACGCGCGTAACCCAAGTCAATCACCCTTAATCCCCCCCACATCTGCCTTCGCAGACCTCCATACAACCATTTCCCCTACGAGTACTACGACATCATCTCATCGGTATCCTTGAGTCTAGAACGTGTTTTTGTTGGCGCCCAAAAGTAAGTTGATTGTGTTGCGCATCTCCTTTGTTTGTCCCGGCTTGTCTGGCGGGAGTTTCCCATGGTCGCCGTCGCCGATTTGCCCCCCCAATGTCCTCCGACACCAGCTGTCGGCTCTTCCGGGTTGTCCATCGAAACCTCAGCGCAATGGCAACCACCTGGATCGCACGTGGCGGCTGCCTCGCTCTGCAACCGACAGCATGTCTTGTCAACGTTGCCACTGTCTGCTCCGGGCAGCGAAACTACTCGGGGTCCGTCCCCTCCTCAACGAAACCCCTCCATGCATGCACTTGGATCCTGGATCTTCGACCAACCCGTCAGTGTCGGTCGATCACGTTCCGACTGCCGACTGCCTGGACCCCACGACCTGCCGCCACCGAGACGTACGCTACTACTTGCTGCACGACGGTCATCGCGAATGAGGCGCGAAAGCCAGCGCACTGCAGACTCTCTTGCAAACCGGAGAAAAAAGCCTGAACCTCTGTGATGACGTCTCGCCGATCTCACTGAATGCTGTCCCCAGTATCCCCACTGGACGAAATGCAGACTATCACCAACTTCACCTCGGATAAAGGCCTTACCCTAGGCATGGAGTGGCAACATGCTCGTAACAACCCAACAAGTTTGCATTACGTCTGTGCTATTCTTCGAACCCAACACACGACAAATAGTATCGCGTCGGGATACAGCGTAGTGCACCGACAATTCTGCTTGCGCAAACTGGATACAACCTCCCCTGGGATTCACCACATCGACTGGCAGGAATAAAGGCTATCACGAATAGAATACCGAAAATATCGATATGTTGGAGAGCATCTTGACTCGCCTCGACATGGAGAGCAGGTCTGCACAGGCATTAGAGCGATTCGATTCTTTTCTTCGCAACAGACCCACAAAGCCCAGCAACACAGCTTTGACACCTGGATGGACAAGTGACTGGGATAATTGACTGTTGGGGCGGGACGCTGGATAGCACAAGATGTCGTCTTACTGCAATTGCTAACAATTGAAACAGGTCACGACATATTGCAGTCTCGAATATTCGACAATCCGCTGACGATTATCTTGACAAACGCTGTTTCCTCCGGTTTTCGGCGTATTCCTGAGGTTTCAAAAGTCGATTTGGAGCATCTTCTTGGAGTTGTTCGACGGCGGCTTTTCGCATTTTACTGAACGACCCTATCGGAGCGTATCCACTTCCACTTTACCAGGGTGTGCCGGCGTCAAGACATTCGTCTTTGCTACTTTCGATTCACGGAGTACGGGGTCAGTATACAGGTCGTTGTGCTCGATTCTTTCATCCGACTGCCCTTCGTGGTTTGACAAATCAGTTTTCTGTTTTGCGAAACGGTGTAACGGTATGTTTCTCGCAGTTTGATGAATTCAGTTCAGAACGAGTTGGGCTCGAAAAATACTCAGGGGACCCGACCCGGTGACCCTGAGCGTGTGGTGTGGTTCGTTTGGTCACAAATAGGCCACGACTGGTCACAATTCTGTGTGGTCAATGTGAACCAGAAGCACAAGCTAACGGGACATTGTCAAAAGATTACGATACAAGAGTTCCGACTTAACGTCACATTGAGATCAAGGCTTCTGACTTGTAAGTGGCTTCTGCAGCCGACATCGAATGCGTGATGCATTTTGCACCAGATGCTTACGCAGAGTACAGAGTTCTGATCTTGCTTTCTACGTCCAGTCGATACCCATCTGCTGTTCGTCCAATGTAAGCATACGCGGATTGTCTCTTTATGTTAGCCCTCGTATCCACTGTCCACACGCTTGGTACACCCATCGTGCATATGCGTCCTCTTTATGAGCCCCTCGTTCCCACTGGCTGTCATGGTCATGTTCTTAGTTGCAAGGCATTGCAATCCCTCCAACGCCTTCCCTATCACCATTCAAGGCCTCTCCTCGCCTGTCACACTCAGGCCAGCCACATGTGTGGGCAGGACCTCCGAGATCAAACCTTCCCACAAGGTTTTTGGTATAACCCTTGTCGGGCACCTTTTGTTAGGTTCTGTTGTTAAGAAGTCACTGTGGCGATGCGTCTTTCCACATGGCAAAACGTTGTTACACCGAGAATCTCGTGCAGGCAGCAGTCCATTCCAGTGAATGAGGCAAGAGCACGTTACTCACAGAGAGAAGGACCAAGCGCTTGCCCGAGCAACTTGTTCCTTCTTGCCCAGTTGTCTATGATCTCGCTATTGCTTTATGATTCGCCCGTGCCTTGTGAGTCCAAGCTGACAAGGTCAACCACTAGCTTCTCTACCCACAAATTCCGCTTCCTTCCGAAGTTTACCCACAACAGCCTTCAACCCTTAACCCTCCACACAACAAATTCCGAAGTTCTTCCGAGCTTCACTTGCACATCACACGATTTTACATCCTCACTGCAACCAGACGGAAACAATGGACGGCATGCAGCCCTACAACAACGGCACTCCGGGTGCCAACGGCGCAAACGGAGATGGTTATGGAACTCCCGTTGCTGCCGGCATGGGTTATCCGCCCAACGCCAACGAGCTCACTGGCCCTGGCAACTCCCCTGATGGCAACAAGACGACCCTCTGGTAAGTCAAGGCTTGCATGCATTGTATGTTGTAGCATTGCTGACCTCTTTCCTTCTTAAGGATGGGAGAACTCGAGCCTTGGATGGACGAGAACTTCATCAAGGGTGTCTTTGCCACTGCCACCGGTGAGCAGGTCAATGTGAAGGTCATCCGTGACAAGAGCTCTGGGTATGTTCCCTCTCCCATTTCCCCTTACAACATGGGACGTATCGGCCTCCTGCGAGATCGGCCATCAGCAGTCGAGGTTCTGCAGGCTCGTTTTATTTCGTGCAGGTCCGACTGACTCGTCTTAGCAATGCTGGATACTGCTTCGTTGAGTTCAACTCGACTGATGCTGCCTCCAAGGCTCTTGCCCTCAACGGCACTCCGGTCCCTAACTCGGCCCGTATGTTCAAGCTCAACTGGGCATCTGGCGGCGGTATCAACGATCGCCGGTAAGCACGATCACACTCAATCCACTGCTTTTACCCAGCTGACTCGTGCTTTCAGTGATGACCGCGGTCCCGAGTTCTCCATCTTCGTTGGCGACCTCGGCCCTGAGGTGAACGAATTCGTCCTCGTCTCGCTGTTTCAGGCTCGCTTCCCCTCCTGCAAGTCTGCTAAGATCATGACCGACGCTGTGACCGGACAGAGCCGTGGTTACGGCTTCGTTCGCTTCACGGACGAGCAGGACCAGCAGCGTGCTCTGGTCGAGATGCAGGGCGTCTACTGCGGTAACCGACCCATGCGCATCTCCACCGCGACGCCCAAGAACCGGTTGGTTTCCTCCCAGGAATTCTTTCTCCGGTCCCATACTGACATGTATAACAGTAACCACGGCCCCTACGGCGCCCAGCAGGGCCACCAGATGCCTCCTGCCATGCACCCTCACCAGCCTCAGGCCTTCTACGGTGTCCCCCCCGGTCCCCAGTTCAACCAGGGCTATGGCGCTGCTCCCCAATTCCAGCAGCAGCAGATGAACCAGTTCACCGACCCCAACAACACTACGGTTTTTGTTGGTGGTCTTTCTGGCTACGTTACCGAGGATGAGCTCCGCAGTTTCTTCCAGGGCTTCGGTGAGATCACCTACGTCAAGATCCCTCCTGGAAAGGGCTGCGGCTTTGTGCAATTTGTCCACCGCCACGCCGCTGAGATGGCCATCAACCAGATGCAAGGATACCCCATCGGTAACTCTCGCGTCCGTCTCAGCTGGGGCCGCTCGCAGAACAACTCGGGCGTTGGTACGCCTTACCGTCCTGCTCCTCCCCCTCCCCACTACTTCGGTCCTCCTGGCCCCGGTGGCCCTGGCTATGGCCCTCCCTTCGGCGGTCCCCCTGGCCCTCAGGGTCCTCCTGGTCCTCCTCAGGGCCCTCCCGGCGGCGGTCCTCCTCAGCAGGTTTGTGTACCCTAAGCATTTCCGGGCTGCATCGATCTGACATTTCTGCGCACAGTAAACGTGACCGGCATTTTCCCCCGACTTTGCACGCTTTCTTCGCCTCTTGCGCTTTCGCTTTCTCACCTCTGACATCCGTCATGGTCTAGCCTGTTGGCGTCTCGGCGAAGCGGAGTTTGGGATCTGGTCAAGACATCTGACCACAGCAGTTCATCCTCGATTTCCTTTGTCTTCACGCGTATGACGATTACGAAGCTTTGCGGCACTCGACAGTTCTTTCTACGCTCACTCGACGCACTGAAGGCTTGGTTTGCAATGCCCGTCCTTGCATACCACTCTACTCTGCCCTCCTTTGCGCTGATTTTGGCTTGGTTTACTCGGCTGCTTATGCTTAGTCTAGTCACACGATCAAATCTTAGTTTCTGCTTTTCCAGTGTTGTTTGCTCTTGCTTGGCGTCGTTTTCTTTCCACACCCCTGGGGCTCCATGCGTTACTTGTGTCTTGCTCTTCTGGATTTGGAACCGCATGCCTTGCTGGAACGGAAAAGCGCCTGTATTTTGTGACATCTACCTGAATGTCTGTGTGCTCATCTTGTGTATCTGCGTACAACTGACTAAACTGGGGCGTTTTCCTGATGATTCTGGTCTCAGCTGGTTTGCTACGGTGCGAATACCTGGGTCCGGCGGGTTGACTTGTTCGAGACGATGCTCATGGGGCGTACCAAGGTGGATAAAGAGTTGCAGAATCAGGACGAGGCTGTCAATATTATCTCTTGTGTTTGTAAGGCCGCTGCCCTCGACTCTCATCTTATGAAAACCCCTCCCCCTGTATTGATATCATGTCATTGTTGCGCGCGAGTATCGAAACGGACCATCTGTTTACTTTATGGAAGCACAGCACTGGAGAAAATTGACTTCCAAATAACCTTGACCCTCAGACGGTCCAAATTGCCACCGCATTGCAAGAACTTGAGCTCGGGGCGCTCTCGGATTGTTTGCTCGTGCCTTGACCCTGCAAGCTATCCGATTTCAAGCTGCGCACTGCAATATTACGGCGCTGCTGTGTACAGCTGTCGCCTAGAGAGGAGAGAGGCATATCGATGTCAGCGCCATGTTTCGATGATCGTTGAACCAAGCATCAAATGATTGCTACGAAATCTCTACTTCAGCCGGTGAAAGATATGTTCATGAAGTCCATCACAATCGTAAATCGTTCGTGCCAACCCGGTCAGCTAGATGCTTACTTTTTCCAACACTCGAAACTCGGCTCCTCAATCGTCTCGATCCGGGTAGTACGACAGCGGGTGGTAGGCGTCAAATTTCTCCTCAATCTTGGCACCCTCCCACGGGCTCGTGTCAATCTCAGCGATGGGGGTCGAGCACTTGGCCGCCAGCGCGGCCTGGGCCTCGGGGCTGTTGTAGGGCACGCAGGGGAGGCCGAGGTCGTCGCCGATGCCGTCGCAGATGATGACGGGCTCGCCGCCGCACGGCGACTTGACGTTGAAGTCCTTGATGACGATGTTGTCGCAGACGGCCGAGTCGGCCGTCGAGCAGGAGAGGCGGGCCACGGCGTTGCCGTAGACGCCCGACGTGTAGCCGGTGAAGTTCTCGAAGCGAATGTTCGTGATGTCCATGCCCGAGGGGTACTTGTTGCACTCCTCGACGGACTTGTTGAAGTAGCACGAGTCGAGGATGATGCCGTAGTCCATGCGGGCGACCCAGAAGTTCCTGCGCCTCTTGTTAGAAACCGACTCGTCAAGAGTTGGGGGGGTCCGGAGCTTGGTCGTACTTGAAGGTGACGTTGTTGACGTAGCCAGTGCCAATGTCGGCGCCGGCCCAGATCTTGATACGGGCGCCAGAGTACTGGGGAAAACGTAAGTATTTTTTCAGAGCTGCGGTGTTTGGTCATGAATAGTAGGGCTTACGTCGCCGTTCATCATCCAGACGTTCTCAATGTGGACGTCGTGCACGTTGGATACTTCACCCTTGTACTGACCGAGAGATCCCATCGACTAGACATCGTCAGCTTGACTGGTCTGGCTATGGCTAGTTTGCTCCAAGCTTACCTGGCCGTGAGTGCCGTTGCAGTACATGGTGTTGACGTAGAGGTCGGAGCTGTTGGGCTTGGGAGAGAAGCAGTCATCGTCAATGTTGACCCAAACGCGCTCGATGGAGACACTAGACGTGTTCATCGTGTTCATAAAGTCGGTGTTTTTGGGGATAATGCTGCCATTGTTGGAGAGAGCTGTAGCAATGACGTCGGTGTACCTGACGTTCTTGGCTAATGAATCGCGTTAGTGAGACAGACCTTGGCAAGCTTGATCGGGAGAATCAACGTACAGCTGACGATGAAGTTGTTCCAGCATGGAGAGTCCTTCAGATGGATACCAGAGACATCCAGGTTGGTGGTGTTCTCAGCATAGAACAGGATGGGTCGATAGTACTTGTTGCCGGGGTTCTACTAGAGTAAGTATTGGGAAGAAGGGGACGCTATTGTCATTGAGACAGCTGGACTTACCAGAATGCTGAAACATGTTAGCTGTCTGTCGAGAATGAGAGGAATTGGCTTACTTACGATCCCGTGCCGGCCTCAAACTCGTTCCACCAACGTTGGCCCTGGCCCTCGATGACACCCTCGCCGTAGATCTTGATATCGTGGCCGCCCCATTTCCCTTTTCATGTTGTCAGCACTGAGTTAGAAGGCCTTCGGAAAGATGTGTACTAACAGAACATAATGGAGCGCTGGAAGGGGTGGTACCATGCGTTCTCCTGCCAGTACTCGACGTCGTTTGTGAACTGCATGGCATCAGCAACCGCCAAACTCGAATATCTATGCCAACCGAACAAACCTTGATCTCGCCGTCCAAGCGGACGTGAATGTCACTTAGGCCCGTCAGATCCAAAACTTTGCCAATGACAAAGGTTTGTCCCTCGGGCAGGTAGAGGGTGCCGCCGTTGTTGGCCTCTTCGACACCCTTCTTGAACTCGGCTGACACGTCATCCTCGTCGTCCTCGGAGGCTCGAATCCTGACGATCTTGCGGCAGCCGGGCTTGGGGTTCTTGTAGGGGTGCTTGTCGCGGAACTCGAGCACATTTCTCGGGACACCTGGCGGTAGAGAGACGGCCTCGACGGCAGCCGTGGCCGCGACGGCAACGAAAGACAGGACCTGTGAGAAGCGCATGGCGGCAGAGTGTGTGATCGGGCGAGGGTCTTCTGTCTCAGAACTGCGATGACACCTTACCACCGAGCTGCATGGTGTGGACGAGGAGCTTGAGCACCTTTATACCCTTGACTCCCAGGCTGTTTATGATTCCTGGTGACCCGCAGGCATGGATTCCCCTCATCCTGGCGGAGGGTTCAGTGGGTATTCCGCTTGAGATACGGGGTTTCCAAGACGGACTGTCGGGACAGGGGGGAACGGTTCCATTGCTACTCGGGCTATCATCGTGGTTTGGGTTATGCGAGTGTGGGGCGGCATGTAGCCAACGCGTCTCCGAGTCCTTTGCGAGTACGGTAGAGAAGGCTGCGAGGAGGCCTTGAAGCTCTCATCAGGGCCCTCCATGAAAGCTCTCCCCGCCGGAAAAGCGATGCAGATGCCGATTGGATGCGGGTGAGGCTCTGGGGAAGCTTGGGGGAGGCCGGGGTAGCTCGGCGATGGCCCTGGTCGCGGTAGATTAAGGTCGTGGGGTGAAGATCCGTCAAATGTTATCGAGAGCCATTGGTGGAAGTTTCATGCAGGATATCTCCGATCCTGAGTGGGCTTGTCCCTGCAAGGCCTGAGTAGCTCGACGGGTCCTGCTTAGTCTGAGCCAAGATGCGTTTTGTTCGACTGGTTGCTCTGATGATATCAGGTTGTCGTTAACCGTTACTGGCCTGGCCTCAAGGTTATCGTTTGTTTAGGTGCGTGATACTTGGGGCTCTGTCTAGTCCTCTCTCTCCGTTCGTGGCGGTCGGTTAGCGGCCTAACTGCCGATCCCGGGGTGACGAGGTGGCGCCACAACAAATCAGGGGTACTTTGCAAAAGAGATGTCCTGGAGCAAGCAGGAGGCATCATGAATCTTTCACTAGACTGCATGGTTGACTTTGGTGAATAGAGACTGAAGATAACGGCGTTGACTGGAAGCGTTGACTGGAAGCTCAAACTATGTTAGTGACAAAGCTCTCCCATCGTGAACTGACCTCAGGCATTGGGCAAACGGATCGCGATTGGTTGTTTAAAACAACTGAGCAAGCAGCCTCGTGGGCTTCCCGATCGCGTGGTTCGTGGTCGCGTGCAGAGAGATGATCTCAAGGGTTTCACATGGGGAAGCGAACTTGCAGTCTGCGATCCCGACTGCTTGGGGCGGACCTATCCTTTACAACACCCCTGGCTTTCCCTGGAGGATGTCGCATTCAGCTGAAGTCACATATGGTTGAGTGCCATCGATCGCCTGCTACTGCAGGTGAGGCTGTCATCGCTATGTGGCTCACAACCTAGCGTGCAAAGTCGGCATCTTAAAAGTCTTTGTTTTCCTTCACGGACTACTACCACGAGGTGAATGCTGTGACAACAGATACCAAGCTGCATGGCACCATTGAAGTTTCGAGATTATAGAAAAGTCATGTATGTTCTTTTCGAGCAGATTTGGCTGTTCAGGAACTAAACCAAACAGTAAAGGCAAGAACCAGCCAGTATCATCTAATCGACAGAGAAGCGGTACCAGCTACAACTTTTTGTACTGTTAGTTGCAAAATTGGGATATGCCCTCAGCAGGAAATTGTGTCCTATTGTACTTTAAGTATGACAAAGAAGTAGGGAGGAATGTTGGTTTCACGACGTCATTAAAAGGTAGCGACTGCAAGTCTTCGGCCACATGATCTGGGCAATTTCCATCATGATTGTACAGGGTTAGGGTTGTTATGGCAGTCGACTTGCCAGGCTCAACTCCAAGCCGCAGCTCTGGCGTCAAGGGTTCCCAGCCCCCAACACCAATGCCGCAGGGTCATAGTCTCCCCCTGTTGAATATGCGAACATCACCAACAATGACGCTTGACAAGGGAGATACCCCTCTTGCACTATAAAAGCTGCATATGCGATAGTAGTCAAGGTCCGTTTCCGATCAGCCAACGGACACTGTCGACGCCCGTGGCGAACCTTCTTGTCTTTATCCGACCCGCCGGGGAAGCCCCTCACTACCCTGCCTCCCGCTGAATGGTGGCATTTCCATCACGGGCCTGGCGCATGCCACTTTACCAGTTTTGCGAGCAGATCAGCCTCCAAGTGCGTTGCCCAGCCTTCAAGACATATCACCGTCATCGGGCTCCGCTTCCCCGCCGAGTCATTTATGTGTGCTCCTCGTGCTGTTCGGGGCTGCTCCCGTGCAACGGTCTTGCAATCTGATCATTAGACTGATGAACGCCTGAGATCCCAGAGGTAGGTCGGCGTGTGAAGGTCTGGAAATACCCAATTAGTTTGCTTACTTTACCCAGAATGTGCCACTCAAGTGTGCAAATCGAGCGACTGATCTTATCGGCCAGTCAGGGCGAGGTCTGATTAAAATTCCTTTATTGAGTTCGGCAAGGACTTTCTCGCGACATTTCCGATACATATCATCGAGGTCATCGCGAAGGCTTCCTATGGTCACAGCATCGAGCATACAAGATTGATGCACGCGGTGACAACTACGTTGTTAAGATGTTGCAAACACCTGAGAGCCATTCGGATTTGGCAAAGCTGCCTATAAGCAAGTCTTAAGCACACTCAAGCACCTTTTTTCGGCTGGCGGATGGTCGTTGTTGCTACTGTTGTCCGTCAGTGTAGGGAGCATGTGTCTATTAGCATGGAGCAACCAGTCTTGATATATACATGTGACGAGACTGACACTCGGACAAGGAAGCTTGAATGGTAAAAGATACAAATCGGTCCCCGAAGTCGGCAGCCATTTCAGAAAGTCGTAGCACGAGAGTCGTGCACAAGCATGGTAGTTGGAAGTTGGATCCATTACTTGCTTTACGGCACTTTCGTCACTCTAATCTTAGCCATTCTGTTCCGTCGCCGATACCTCATACCAGGATAGCGTCGGCAGCGCGATAGTCCTCGGCCAGTCGCTCTGGCCCTAGAGGGCAGATACGCCTCAGTCACATCGTGGACAACCTCTCCGCCACTTGCTTCTGTTATCGATTCCACGCTATTTGAGTGCTACATAGTAGGCACGAGACCGATACAAATTGGTTGTTCTTAAGGCTGTCCGGCACCCACACGTGCGGCTGAGTCGGAGACGGCCATACCTCCTCACAACCTCCAGGTTCTGATTTGCTGAGATCGGTTGTCAGCACGGGTCCTATTACGCCGAGTCCTCTGGGTTTCCATCAGGGGTCAGGAGTAAAACATGGAAATACACCGCCATGTACTGGTCAAATGTTGCGAGGTTTTGCCAGCCAAGTCCTGTCACCTGTCTGTGTCTAGTCCTCGGGTCGAACTTTTCTGTGTCTTTCATTGATGATCAACCGCTTTCGTTGTCGCTTGCCATCGTCACCATGCGAGACCTCGTCTTGTTCTTGCTACTCTCTCGAATCGCCTGCGCCCAAGTCACACAGCATGTAACCGACCTCTCAATCTTTAGCCTCCTCGCCCCATGTGCCTCCTCCGCCATTGCGAACGAGGTCAACACCCTCACAGCCTCCACTGCCATTGGATGTGGCACCGCCGACCCTGAATTGCAATCTTGCATCTGCTCGCAGAGCGACGTCTCAAGCCAGGTCACGAAGAATGTGTCTGAAGCTGTGCAGAGCCGCTGTGGCCAGAGCGCCACGGATGATCTATGGAGTGCCTCTGAGGTGATGAGGAAGTTCTGCAATCCGGGCGAGGCAGTGATACTTCCGACACCGACGACGAATACAGTGACACAGTTCATCACCGACATGGACAAGATGAGCTTCCTGCCACCCTGTGTATACTCTGGGATATCATGGGTCGTCATGTTCTCGGTACAGTCCCCCCACGGCCACGGACCCGAATCAGAGCCCTGACGGAACTGCAGGCTTCGTCGCACTGCCCCCGAAGCGCAAGCCTGTATGCGCCTTGCGTGTGCAGCAAGAGCGACGTTGTTGACCTGGTTCGTTCGAACCTGACAAGCAGAATCCTCGATCGATGCGACAACAGGGAAGACGTCGAATTGGCCGACCAAGTGTACTCAGAGTACTGCGCCATGAATAATGGTACCACAGCCTTTGCGGCGGTCGCCATGCCGCCGGGAGACAGTACGTACATGAACGAGAAAGATGTTGAAAAGCACAGCGTACAGGCACTAACTCGCTGCAGTGACATATCACATCACGGCCTTATCCCAATACTCTTCTCTTCCCGAGTGCGCCAGAGAGGCTGTTTCAAGCGCTGTTATTGATGTGAGTCTCGGCAATGGCGCTCCTCAAAGATCGAAAAAGAAGTCTGACGATCGCTGCAGCAAACAAGCTGGAACTGTGCTGCAGGCCCACAAGCCATTGCCTCCTGTGTGTGCATCAAGGAGGGAATGCTCCACAAGGTCTATGAGAGCATGACAGCACGTGCAGGAATCAACTGCGGCTTCACGAACAAGGAGCCCGTGTATTCAGCCATCGATGTACTGAACTACTACTGCAGCGCCGCCGAGAACAAGGTTGTTGCGCTGGTCACTGATACGGCCACCCAACTGTACCCTACAGCCTCGGAAGGCGGAGGAGCTGGGGCGGATGGCGCGAGGCAGACGGGGGGTAATTCCGAAAACGGTGACCAAGGTGAGAGCGATTCAGCAGTTGGTCCGGGAGTCATTGCTGGCGCTGTCGTTGGGGGCGTTGTTGGCCTTGCTGCCATCATTGGGGCCGTCGTCTGGTTTGTGCGGCGACGCAGGAGGGCGCACGATGCTGGGATGGTCGTCGTTGCGCCTCCCGGTGACTACCTCAAGCCAGAGCTTGACGGCAGCGGACAGAATGCACCTCGCGCCGAGCTTGGTGCTCTAGCGAGCAGCTTCACACCGACCCAAAAGTCATTGTCACCTGGCCAGGAGATTGGCGGTTCTGAACTCCTGGGCACAACAGTAGTTTCGGCAGGATGGCACGGCCCGCCAGCGGAACTTAGTGGGGATACTTATGAAGGACGCAGGCTTTGAAAGATGGATAGATTGGTAGATATAATCATGTCGCCGTAGAGGCGTTTATCGTGGGTAGAGCTTGAGCGATACTTCCTAAGCTTCGTAAGAGACCAAAGTCTTTCGGCGTGGCAACCCAGTGCTCCTCCTAAAGCAGCACGAGTTGCCCGCCTTGGTATTCCAGTCGGCTTGAAGTCTTGATCATTTCACCAGGCCAGAGCCGTAGTCCGTTCTTATTACCAAGCTATCAGACTTGCTTCTGCGCGCAATCCATCTGTGGCGTGGTTGTGGCCCCTTGGTAATTTCCTGGCTCCCGCAGCGCTTCCAGCATGTTAGAGCCTCTCTTCCGCCATGATTGTGATGACATCTCCGCCGAGAAGCACCTGGATAATTTGTAGTAGCCGCACTCTTGCCAAAGCTCACATCACACTTTGGCCAGCGGCTTCTTGTTGATTCTCGCCCGCATCAGTGCCGCCAAAGCCGTCGCGATCAGAGTCACCGAGCCCGCATAGAACATGGCTGGCCTGTACGCGTGCAAGCCGACCTCTGTACCGCCGTATGCTTCGAGCAAGGAGCCAGCAATGGGTGCGCCCTACCAATGGTCAATCAATGAAAGCTCCGCGTAGACTAGGCAAACACTCACAAAAAGATAGCCAAACACCCATCCCGTGACGATCATGCCCATGGCCGTGGAGACGCGAGCAGACCCGAATACGTTGCCCACCACCGTCGGCATGGTTGCAAACACACCGCCATTCGTGAGTCCGTTGAGAATGGCAAACACCACCAATGGCGCAAGGCTGGTGGATGCCGGCCACAGCGCGATCATGCTCAGCGCGTTAATGATGAGGAACATCGACAACGTGTTGAGTGACCCTAGAATGTCGCACAGGTAGCCGCTAAGGATGCGGCCGATGGCCGACGAGAAGTTGAAGCCCGCCAAGACGGCGGCACCTGTCGAGCTGCTCAGGCCCATGGACCGTCCGTAAAGGGGGATGAAGAAGGGGGGCACGAATAGGGGGAACACGCCCACCAGGCCCACCAAGAACAGGATGCCGAAGTTGGGCTGCCGGAAGAGCGTCCAGTCGACGAGTCCGGTGGCCTGGATAGGCGTGCGCTCAACAATGAGCCACGCGGCCGGAAGACCCGTGACGGCGAGCGCGATACCGGTGATGCGAAACGCCCATTTTACCCCGTACTGCTCAATCATGGCATTGGCGGCGATGCTCATGACGGCGCCGCCGAGACCGCCGCCCGCGTACACAATGCCGTTGGCCAGGCCGCGTTTCCTCTTGAAGTACTGTGCTGGCGCTAGCGAGATGGCCATGAAGCCCGCGCTCATGCCCACGCCGAGCAGGATGCCCGGCAGGAAGAAGAGGCCGACGGCGCTGTCGGCAACGAAGCCGGCGCCGATCTGAGACACCGAGTTCATCGCGACGCCTGCGAGCGCCATCTTCCTCGTTCCCAGCGACCGCATGGCCCACGCAGCGAACAGGGCGACGACCGACATGAGCGCCGGCGACAGCGAGCCGCAGAATGAGAGCACCAGTGGCGACCCGACGCCCCGTTCCACCAAGGCGCCCTGGTACACGCCCCAGCAGTAGCTGATGCCGATGTTCCAAAAGGCCACGACCGCGCAGGCCATGACAATGACCCAGCCGTAGCCGCCGTCGGGAACGGTGCTGTCGGCCAGGCGCGACGCCTCGAGTGCTGGGTCGGGGTCGGTCAGCCTCGTCGTATCTTCCAGTCGGCCAGCCCGGGTTTGGCGCAGAGTGGACCACCGGCTCTGGCTGTCGAGAGCGCTGGAACGGAGATCCTCCAATCCATATTCAGTTGCCGCCGTTGTCGTTGTTGCAGACATTTTGTCGATTGTCGAGAGATGTGCTGTCGTGAAATCGGTTCAACTCCATCGCTGCAGAGGAAAGGGCTTTATTTCATAGTTTGCTGGACGCTTAAACTACCCTTCCTACCGCCGAATGGTGACTCAATAGGGCGCATGTCGACAAAGGGCGCGTTTGATGATGGAGGACGAATTAATTTTAGTCTCCGTTACCGCATGCTCTCGGCGTAAGCTCTCGGAGTTAGGTTTGACCAACATTTTAGATCATCTTGCCGCCAGCTGCTGCATATACTTGGGGCTCATGACGTCTATTTAATGTGCATATGATGAATCATAAGAGGTGAGCTGATGTGGCCGGAAGTCTGAGGCCTGTAGGTCGGCGTGAACTAGACTACCTAGGTACTCTGAAATGGAGTGCGCCATACATAGATCGAGGGGCGCGGCCTAGCGAATCTCTTTTGTATGCATTTCCTCTCGTCAGCCCCTCAACCTCCACAGAACCCAGCCCAGGAGTCCACCAGATGTGATCCAATGACCCCAAGCCCTATAGCGAAGAGCGCCTCCCCCGCACATCCACACCACCAGTCCATCGCCGAGCCTCACCGCCGACAAGATGGCAGCACATGTCGTGACCGCTTTGTGGTTGTCTTGCCACTGTAGTCCTGCCAGCGTCAGGCCATAGCTGACTTCGCGGATGCCCTTGAACAGCATCAATGGTGACGCGGTGCCGATTGACGTGTCGCGCGAGGGCGAGGGCGAGGGCGAGGGCGTTGCATTTACAGGCTCCAGTGGCAGGCCGACATGAGCGTATTCTTCTGTGGGCTTCGCAATTGCCATGAGTCCGCGGCCGATGCAGGCAGCGCCGAGTATGTATGCTGGGACTTGCGAGGGCGCCATAGTGTCAAGTGAGGTTGTGAATGTTGTAGAAGCGCTGGGTATGGTTGTCCACTGCAGATGCGCCGGAGACAGACTTGATCGCATTGCCGCGTCAGCACGGCAGGATCCTATCTACGATGTGATCCCGCCAACGCGTGAATAGACTTGCTGACACGAGCCATTTCGCTGCGCCTGTCTCCCATGTTCCACATGATCACCAACTGATTTTCACCTTCAAAAGAACGATTCCAGGATGAGATACATTTCAACAACTGACGTGCTTAGGGTCATCAGTGTAGGCATTTTTGAAGCACGTAACGGTTTGCTGGACCTCAATGATGGATTTCACGCCCACGCTAAGCGGCTCACCAGCCATGATACGGAGTTACGTGCATCGCATCCATGATATCTTACATGCCCTCCCTCGTCCCATATCCTAGGTGCCCAATGCAATTTTCGACCTGGGTCACCGCAGCGTAGCCACTACTAAGCGCCGTGGGCACAAATGAGGTCCTGGCGACTTGCACGTAGAGCGTTGTCTACTACGTCTCTAGATTGAAAAGTGACTCGACTACCTCGACTACCCGCACAAGCCGCACAATAGCACCCGGCATCACTCAAAACTTAGCGATTATGAGCACTTGGAGGCTATCTCGGGCACTACTAGTACGGAGCCACGTTGCCAGCATCCTTGTTCAAGATCCAGAGCTGGAGCCAGCAGAGCACTGCCTTGCACGCAAAGAGGATACTTATATCATTGGCAAGGACGATAAACACAGCCGCGCCCGGATAAGACTGTTTGGATATAAAAGGAGGAGGAAAAGACTCGGCGGGGATCAAGGCGGAAGAAGGTATCTCGAGTTTGTAGAAGCTGTCAGAAGCCATGGATTTGGAGGCGGAGCCAAAAAGAGAATGCATGACGGCAAAGACCGACGCAGAGTGTCATAAGATGAGCTGTGAAGGCTCTGTTTTGAATGTCTTTTTTTTTTTTTTTTTTTTTTTTTTTTTTTTTTTTGGCAAAAAGGGGCAATTTCCAAACTTCAAACTCCTGATGCGCAATCATGTCTGGTAACCAATGTCGGATTGCTCTTGTTTGTGGCTACAACAGCCTTGACATGGTTGTAGTCCTGGATTCTTAACATCACAAACTTGGTGGTGTGAAGTGCATTCGCCCTCTGACCAGTACCAGCTCACTCGCCAGCTGATGCAATCCTCTGTCTGCCACCCACCCACTCATACAAGAGATAACAGCAATTGAAACGATCGACTCAAATCAACATACCGCAAGCGGGCGATGACGGTGCAGACAATCAATCTTCAACGGCATAGTGGAGCCAAGTGTTGGCGCACACAAATGCCCGGCGTCAGCCCGTCACCCACGGACAACACGAAGACAACCCGGACAGTGACCACCGGCAGGCCGGCATCCTGGCGCGTTTACCCGCTCTGTTCCTGAGTCCGACGGTTTACGTTGCCATGTGACACCCATCCGCCGCGTCTGAGCCTGACCTGAAAGGAGTCCAACGTCTCCACTCCAGCCAAAGAAAAGGCCACAGATCACGCCACTTTTGACGCATCCCAGGTTGGCACGAGCGGCAACCCCATCACATCACCGAGGCATATCCGCCCGACCGACGAAAGGGAGCATAAGAACGGCGGTGACCCCCCGAGCGCTGGCTGAGTCGGTCTGGTCGGTCTGTCAAACTCCGTGGGGAGAGGAATTGGCAAAGCATCGTACCGCGCTGCAACGTGTACCCAACCGAGATCCCGAGCGACCATCACTCCTCTTCCCACGGGCAGCATCACACAGCAAGTACACAAACAAGGATTGCGACAGGTAGGCAGACCTGGTGCGTCCGCTGGCTTGGGAGGGGCTCCAGCTGATGATGCTGGACAGTATCAGAGCTTGACGACACCTTGACGACACGAGTACACACCCGACACAGCCATACGAAGACCGATTCCCCGACTTCGCAATGTGGATCACGCGACTCGTCTCCATGACCAACTTCGCCGTGGCTTCGTCGGCACTCGGTTTCCAGGTCTTCGTTCTGTACCCCTGGCACGAGCAGCTGCAGCGCGACTTTGAGGACCTCAAGAAGGAACACCTGCGAGTCCTGGATGCCATCCGTGACATGGATGTCGAGGTCAAGCACGAAGCGAGCCGGTCCGTCTTGCAGCGGCTAGGATGGCGCCAATAATGGAGGTCAATTTTGGATGAGAAACGAACAGACGATCTTGGGAGTGTAGAAAACTAGAAATACCCAGTCTTGCGACTCCAATCGATTGCCAGCAGATTCTTAGCCAGCGCTTTTGCAGAATTGCAGTGCCGAAGACCACGAAACGCGATCCATGACTAAGTGATACAATGCCCCATGGTATTGGACAGCAAGTGGTACGAGCAGGCTATCGGATGCTTGACCCTCGACTAAGGCTCTCGCTGGCTCCGGTATCATTGCAAGACAACCCATGTAGTTGCGTCTCTGATGTGACAGATAGAGAGCCGAGTAGCTTGTAGAGTGTATAACACGACGTAGGCACCTGTCGCGGTTCCGACAGCATGGGTGGCCTGAAGCTACGATCAGATGCCTCAAAGAGGAGCAATGCTTCCGTCATGAACGCGGAATATCTGACCTCCGACAACATACCAAGCCACTGCAATCTAGGTTCAACACGCTCATGTTTGCTGCATTGTTCACCACGGCTCGCCTCAACGCCTTCTCTCACTTCATATACCTCGGCCTCCTAACCGGAAGAAATCGAAGCGCCTGTCACAGCATTCACTAAGACTCATGGGTCCAGGAGGGCAAAGCTCCTGAGAAGTACTGAACTCCCTCAGCGATGACGTTCAGGAACCCCCTCACCCGTTCAATCCCCAAGGAATCTTCCCCGGCTGGGGTCCTTGCAGGCGGAGAGACTGCAGCTCTCCCTGCAACAGCACCGAGCCATCTCAGCTTCTCAGACGCGCTGCGTCAATGTCCTCTAAGGGGGCAGATGCCCCGGGCCTTCTATCAGTCACCATGCGGAAACAGGAAGTGGGAGAAGTCTTGCACTCAGACATTCAACTCTGCAAATGCGTATTGCGATATCAACCAGTCATGACTCCAGCACAACGCTTGGCTAACATTGTGAAGCAAGGCCTGCCAACCCTGTCAGAGAAGTAAATGTCACGTCATTGTTGGACTGTTGGCACGACTTTTGCGGGTTCATTAACTGATTTTTTGGTATTCATCTCTTCATCTTCTCGCTCTCGCAAATCATGCTGATTCTAATCATACAAAACTGTAATCGAAGGGCATTGTCACTCCACAATGCCCGGACGCCGGTCTCATGCTCTGTAATGAATGACGGGGTATCGTACCATCTCTGAACGCCACACTAATGAAAATGAAAATGAAAATGAAAACAAACAACGCAATCGATCATGAAAAGCCTCTCCAAAGATGCAGGTGAAGACCAGAGTTTACTGTCCCTTCTCAACATCCCTCTCCTTGGTAGCCTCGTCGGGGGAAATGACGATAGCAGGAGCGACAACGGCCGACTCATTCGCAGAAGCATCCTTGCCGGACTTCTCTTCCTCCTCATCTTCGGCCTTCTTCTTGAAGACCATGCGCCAGACCTTCTTGAAACCGCCGCCGATGGCTCCGAAGAAGCGAGACGAGACCCTGGCGACGGGGCGATAGATGTAGAGAACGGGCACACCAACCTTGCGAGCAATGGCGCCGAACCACGCATCTGGGAAGAAACGGATAAGGACAGCCATGGGCAGGGACAGCATGGCGAGCACGACACAAATGGCCCACTGGACACCGTCGATGGGGTCGGGAGAGATGCTGAAGGCCTCCTTGCCCACAAAGATGATGGCAACCTGAGCCCCGACCATGATACAGTTGATGCCGATGAAGAAGGGGTTGCGCTGGATGCCTTCGAAAATATTGAGCTTATTGTCAAGACGACGGTTGTTGAACTCGTTGAAGATTTGCATCCAGACAAACGTGTTGAAGATCATAGTGTCAAGCTCAAGCTGCTTCTGCGCGTCGCTGGTGTCGTATCCGAGGATGCGGGCGCCAGCAAAGTGCAAGATCAATGTCGCCGTGAGCTGGAAGATGGCCTGGCCGATGATCATCTTCCACATGTTGAGGGTGATGAGAGGAGCCGTCTTGCCCTGCGGCTTGCGATCGAGGATCTTCTCGGTGGGAGGGTCGGTGGCAAGAGCAAGGGCAGCAAATGTGTCCATGATGAGGTTGACCCAAAGGAGTTGCACAGCAGTAAGGACCGACTTCATCTCGGGGTGCGACACAGCACTGATGAATGCCAGAAGGACGGCTGTGATGTTAACCGTGATTTGGAACTACACCTGTTAGTACAAGCCAACGAGCAATCACGGGGCGCATAACATACCTGGAGGAATTTCTGGACGGCGTCGTTGACCGCACGTCCCCACTTGAGAGCCGTCAGGATGGAAGTGAAGTTGTCGTCCATGAGAACAATGGCCGAAGCTTCCTTGGCCACCTCGGTTCCGCTGATGCCCATAGAAAAGCCAACATCGGCAGCCTTGAGGGCGGGCGCATCGTTAGTACCATCGCCAGTGACAGCCACAGTGTCGCCCATGGCCTTGAGGCGAGTGACCAGGATACGCTTGTCCTCGGGCGAAGAGCGAGCCAGGACCTGAAGGCGGGGAAGCTGCTCGGCGAACTGCTCCTCGGTAAGGGTCCTGAACACAGGGCCTTCAAGAATCAGGCCGCCCTCGGTGTAGATGCCGCACTCAGTAGCGATAGCCTGGGCAGTTACGGCGTTATCTCCAGTCACCATCCTGGTCGTGACGCCAGCACCGGCAGCCTTGCGCACAGCCTCTGGGACGCCAGGGCGGACAGGATCCTGGATACCAACGACGCCAAGGAAGACAAGGTTCTTAAGGACAGCAGCAAGATCGGCGTGGCCATCCTTCGACTCGACATGCGAGGGAGGCCATTGCGGGAAGTCGTAGTAGACCATGGCGATGGTACGGAGAGACTTCTTAGCGTAGGCGGTGATGGTAGCGCGAAGGTGATCGCGGTCGTCCTCAGTCATCGAGCTGATGGCCAAAGAGTTGATGTCGACGGTCGAATCGCAGTAATCGAGCAGAATCTCAGAAGCACCCTTGACGAGAAGTCGGTAACCTCCGTTGCCAGGCAGCTTAACCACGGCACCCATGCACTTCTTGCTCGAGTCGAAAGGCATCATTTGCGCAACAGTCTCGTTGGCCCGAGTCTCAGCAAGGGACTGCATACCCATGTGGTTGCGAGCGAAGTGCAGCATTGCCGTCTCCGTCTTGGATCCGATGAAAGTGGCCTCACCATCTTCCTCGCCCTCAAAGGCGGTCGAGTTGATGGCAATGGACTGAACAATGAGTTCCTTGGTAGCAGCAGGCAGCGAGCTAGCGAACTTGACAACGCCAGTGCTCTCATCAGACTCCGACTTGGAGAAGGTGGCAGAACCAAAGGCGCCGGCCACGACAGTCATCTTGTTCGTGGTCAGAGTACCCGTCTTGTCGGAGCAGATCGTTGTCGCGTTGCCCATCGTCTCGCAAGCGCGAAGGACACGGACAAGGTTCTTCTCCTTGAGAAGGCGGGTGGTTGCGAACGCGAGGGCGAGGGTAACAGCAAGAGGTAGACCTTCGGGGACGGCGACGACAATGATCGTAATGGCGACAATCAGGATATCCATAAAGGCAGAGCCCTTGTCGGCAGCGTTGCGGGTGTCTGTATCGAGCTGGGCGACGAAGCGGAAGAGCAGGACAAAGAACAGGAGGGCGGCCGAGGCGAAACCAAGCTTCGCAATGGCCATGGCGAGGCGCTCCAGCTTCTTCTGCAGGGGGGTCGCGTCCATCTCAGTGCGAACAGACATCATGATCTTGCCAAAGCTGGAGTTGGTGCCGACGGAGGTGACGACGAAGGTACCCATACCCTCAAGAACCTTGGCGCCGGAGATGATGAAGGGGTCGAGATCCTTAGGGGCGTTGCCAGTCTGCAGCAGGTGGAAGGCCTGTTCACCGGGCGTCTTCTTGAGAGCATCAGACTCGCCGGTAGCTGACGACTCATCGCACTTGAGATCATGGCCCGTGATGAAGATGCCGTCGACGGGTACGAGATCGCCGGGCTCAAGGTGCAGGACGTCGCCAACGATGACGTCGTGAACATTGATCATGAAAGATTTGCCAGAGCGAATGACCTTGACCTCGCGGTCATCCTTTTTCGCGTTCAGCTTGACGAATGCCTTTTCCTTCTGCCAGTCGTTCAGAGAGCCGACGAGGGTGACGATGAGAATGGCAACGCAAATGGCAACGCCCTCGACCCAGTCGACAGAGGGAGGGTCATCGGGCCCATGCTCGACACCAAAAGTCTCATACAAGCCCAACGCCAGCGAAATGATGGCAGCACCGGTCAGCAGGATCAGGATGGGGTCCTTGTACGTCTGCCACGCCAACTTCCACAAGGGAGTGGCCTTCTTGGCAGGCAAGGTGTTGGTGCCGTAGGCGCTGATTCGGTCCTTGAAGCTCTCGCCAGAGGTTTGATACGGGGCGAGACGCTTGACGCCGTCGGGCAATGCGTAAACTGGGGCCTTGTTGTTCGTGGCGTCCTCGAAAGTCACACGACGGGGGACGGTGGTTTCGTCGATGCTCAAGCCCGACTTGAGATCGGTCTGGAGACCTTTTGCCACACCATTGACGCCGCCAAGAGCATAGAAAGCCGAGAGAGACTTTGGGTTGAGGAGTTTGTTGAGATGGCCAGGGCTGAAGGCGAACGAGCTGTCGGCGACGTGGAAATCGCCTTCAGAACCGGGATCCGGGCGAAGGGCGGACTCAACATCTTCGATATTGATGCTGCCGCTCCTGGAACGTATGCTGGGGGCGATCGTGCTACCGCCGGGGGTCAGAAATGGGTTGGAGTGCGTCGAGGTCGTCGGAGAGGCTGCTATTGTGTCGTCGTCGCCAGACGATCGCGGCCTGGATGTGCTGACGTGAAGGGAGGGAATGGCGAGGCTATCCGAGCGATTCCTCTGTGCTGTGGTGTTGTTGGTTGTGGCGGCCGCTGCAGGCGGCGGAGGCGAAGGTGAACTGGTCCTCCTAGGACTTTCATCGCTGTCTTCTGAAGCTCTTGGGCTGGCCGTCTCAATCTGAAGTACCGGCGGCGTGAGGCCGTTGCCGTTGTTGGAGGACGACGCCATGATGTGTGAGAGAAAGAGGATGAAAGGTTGTGAGGCAGGAGGGGAGGGAGGGAGCGATGCTATGTGGCAGGTGCACCGACGGTATGTCCCTTGCAGAGTTGAATGTGACTGGAGAAGTTGGAGTTGCACGAGAAGTCGCTTGGCGTCAGAGGTTGTGGGTAATATATCGAAGAAAGACAGACGCCACCTGGAGCAGGGCAGTGCTTGGGAGGCCTAAAGGTTTCGCCCGACCGCAGGTGGGCAAAGGTAGGCAAGGTAGTAGGCGAGAAGTAGTGACGCGCTTGGGAGGGCGATTTGCCTCAAGGAGTTTCGTCAAGCAGGTAACTGCGCCTCGTGGGGTCCCAACGTCGGCGGTCCTCGGGGGCCGTGTAATTTCAGGCGGACGGGCTTAGGTTCGGCGTCGGTAATGGACACTGGGCAAACTTGAAGAGTAGAAGAAGGTGAAAGAAAAGTTGCTGCTGGGTCGGTTCGGTAATCACAGGCGACGGGTGAGCTGGAGCTCGGTGCAGCTTTCCAAGGTCTGGTTTGGTACATGCGGAGGGCAGTGCAGCTTTCGGAGAACGCTTCCTTGTCTCAGCGATTAAGAGATTGCAGATGCCAGAACCAGATTGGAGGCAGCGAGGGGGAGGGGGCAACGGGGCGGTAATTGAATGAAGGTCTCGGGGGTACGTCCAGGAAGGGCCCTGTCGAACGTCGATGAAGAGCTCAGCGCGCGCTGTGACAGCACTGGTCTGGTCTCATCGTCTGCTCGGTTTCGGGGAGGGGTGTGAACAAGCGGGTGGATGGGCGAAAGGGTACAAGGAAGAGGCAGAAGGGGGGCTGTGCAGGCCTGCTAAAAGTTTCTAGACGGGTCGAATAACCCAGTCGATCACTGGACGGGGGCGAGTCGTGCGCCCGAGGAATCATCCAGGCCATGGAAAGGGAAAGGGAGAGGGGCTTTTCCCCACAAGAGGAGAAGCGTGATTGAAGCCCCTGGTGGTGGAATCAAGCTATGATTCGGGGTCTTGGCGGATGTTTTGCGAGGAGAAAACTTCGCCGTAAACCAAAGAAGGGGGTTAGAGGGCGCCATGGTGATGTGATACTGCAGCATGTGTTGGAACGGTTTCCTGAAGTTCCCTCCCTTCCAGACGCAGTATCCAATGAAGAGTCGAGTAGACCGGCCAACAGTGCTGGGACGAGGACCACAGCAGACCCGTTTGACCCCCAATCCTTGGGAGGGGGGACTCCATGAGAGGGGAGGGATTGAGGCTGTGCAGGAGCACGAAAGCACGCGAGTGGGCACCGAGCCGTGGAGGATGGTTTCTGGTTTGTCCAATTGGCGCTCGTCCAAAGGCCGGACCACAGGCATTTGCATTTTGCAGCGCAGGGAGCATTGTCATTTGTCCGTCGAAGGGTCGATACGTTGGTTTTCCTGTTGTTGGTGAAGTGCCAAGAGGAAGATTGACGCCTTTGAGCGCCAGCGTCGAGCATTGAGCGTCTCGCCGGGCCGGGGCATCTGGGGGATTGGCGTTTGGAGCTCGATTCGTTGCTGTCAGTCGGTCGGTTCAAGTTCACCGCCGAAACGAAACGACGGACATAGAGGACGGCTAGTCGCAAGTTTAACTTCGGCCAAGCTGCCATGTACGCCGGCCGGGACGCCGCAAGTACAGCACCAAGGCCCCAAGTTCCGACCGGCACCTGGAAAGGTACAGTACCACTCCCCATCCATCCCAACGGTGGAGAGGTGGTGGACCGAGCTCGGGAAACAAAGGCTTCTGTCGGATCGTCAACAAGAGTGTCCTGCACAATACTCTATTGCAGCGTGCATCTTGGATCTTGGCCCCTCCCTCAACGATCTCACGCCGTCGGACTGTCAACGTGCGTTCACAGGATGATGGCTGGATTAGGCCGAGTCATTCGTTGGTGACCATGTCGGTCATCGATCGTGGAGGCGCAGCACAGCTCGTGTTACTTCTCTGGCGGCGGCCTCTTCCTCAGTCCAGCTCCTCGGGTCCTCGTTGCACGTGTCTGGCTCTGGTCATGGGCCATCGGGTTCGAGACGCTGCGATCGTGGTTGTTTGGCAGAGTTGGGGCGATGGAGGGTGGAGAGAGCTGCCTGGTCGACAGGCAGCACACGACACAGCCAGTAGCTCAACAGGCAAGCACGATACAGCCAGTAGCTCAGCAGGCAGGCACGATACAGCCAGGCACACAGAGAGGGAAGGTGAGCTCCAGAAATCCACTTGCCTCCATTCTCTCTGAAATTCCAGATGCCAACGCCAAGTTAGCAAGACCCCCGTACCCCGGCCCCAGCCTGTGGGGGGTTCTTGCCCTTCACCATTGGTTCGACACATGCCAAGAATGGCGAAGCAGCCAGGACAGCCATGGCGTCAAAGAGAGGTCGCTCCTGATGTCATTGGCTCAGGGGCAAGGGCTCCCTCCCGCGCAGCAGGACCCCTGATAGGATCGTTTAACCTTCCGAACACGATCGAACCTTCTCCACTTCCATCTCTTAGCGGCCGCATGCACATGCATCTCCCTTCAGGTCACGTACCTAGGTTCCTAGGTAGCTTGCTAGGTACTTCAGGTACACTCAACAACGGCCAACGGCGAAGCAGCGTCACGACCTGACCTGGAGATGGCATCTGATGGCAATGTGAAGCGCAAGTAATCGGAAATCTCGACTTTGCCTCCGCATCATCACGTTCTGGATCCCCAACGACCCTCGATCTCGAGTGGCGGTCATCAAACCTAGTGCGTGACGCCAACCTTGTTTAGCCCCTTGCCTCAGCCACCTTCGCCTCGCCTTCGAGGCCTCCGTGACTTTCGCCGTCTGGCACTTTGTCTGGACATGACAAGAGGTACGGCACGAACTCTCGCCGACGGCGAACCACTATTCTTCCCTTCGGCGTCCTGCACACTGCTCGTCTAACAAGGTACACGGCGTTGCGGCGTTCCGTGTTGATGCACAGCGCGCGTCGCTCGGGGACTTGACAACAGCGGGGCAATCTCCGCGGCACGCCATCCATTTGCTTCGCCCCGGCTCCTCTCGCATCTCGTAGTATTAGCTGTCGATCACTGCTCGCTTCGAGACGCTTCACATCCTGTGATTCCCAACCACATGTCGCACGTCTTGGCGTTATACAGCGCAGTCTGAACATGACACAGCCTTGGCAACCAAAGAGGCACATCTCGATCACCGCAAACAGTCTGTCTGCCTCGCTCCGTCCCAGGTGGACGCTGACGCTAACGCTCACGCTGACGGTGCTACAGCTGCGACGACCAGGCAATCAAGTAGAGTTAATGTTGACGACGCCCGTCCACGACGACGACCTCGTCACCACCTGCCAAGCCTCGCCCGTGACGGTGTAATAATGAGACTGCTGACGCTCGCACTCGCTGAGCCTCCCACAAGCGTCGTCTAACCGTTGCGGAGGGCCTGGACGGACCTCCGTTCCTCTCCCTTGGCCATCTTGCATTCTTGTTTGAGCAGAGTCATGCGTGTGCAAGCCTCCCGAAAAGAAAACACGACCAGCCAGCTCACCTACAGCCAAGCCAGTTTCAATTTCAACAGCACATCCAATGAAGCATGTCTCTTGCCTCTCTGGCCGTGCCTCCTTCGCCTCGCGGGCACCTCCTGCAAACGGCAGCTCGCAACTGAGAACAATACTCTTTGGCTTTCTCTGCAATGAGGCTGTGCCTGCACGTTCTTGGCCCATTCGACGCCCGATGAGGCATTTTGTCGATCCAATACTGTATCAATAGGTATTGAAACGTCTGGATTCTGACGTCTTGGCATTATCCATTTTGTGATTCTCGAAATGAATCATATTGCAACGCCAGGCGCATCATCGGCCAAGCCTAAAGATCGCCAAGTGGATCTGCGACGGCTGCCAAGTTGTCTGGGAGATGAACATGCCCCCTGTATCTCCGGTGATGGACTGCAACGGTCTTCTCTTTCTGTCTCTTTCAATGCCAGAATCATGTCCTGCGTGTGAAAATGACTCGGATTCGGTCCGCGGAAGTCGGATCACTTGGGATACTGCGGTGGCCGGATGATGACCGAGGTCTGATTTTCAGCACTTGTGATTTTCACCTCGTGGGGTTGGCTTCAGGGTGACAAGGACGTGGTGCACGTCAGAAAATGCGTATCATTGCTTAGCTGGGAGGCTGTCAACGTGAATTTGGAGGCAATGTGGTATCGCTATTCCATTCCCGTTGAGACAGGTGGCCCGCTGATGTTGGAAGAGGTCAGGCGATCAACCCATCGAGGAAAGTTATTTCGGCTCCAACACCAGTGTTGAATCCTTCATGACAGTCAGGTCTTATTTCGAAATACTGCCTTTGAGTGCTGTCTACTTGAACTCGATGCAGTAATCGGGAGATGAAGTTAAGTATCCCGCGATGTCAGCATCACGTCCTTTCACAGTACTTTCCGCACAAGTACCACCTTCTCAAGCTACGATTTACTTTACTGGCAGCCGCTCTCCCTATGGGCCTTTATTTAAATCAGGCTTCCCAATCCATGTACTGCGAGCACGGATGTTGCAGCATACGAGTGTCCTTCACGAAATGTGTGGATCACGTTCTCGAACCGAGAGCAGAAGAGTATTGAACTGAAAGAAATCCATCACATACCGATATTCTGCCGCCAGTATTATCAGGTTCCCATTGGATTCATGATACAATTATTGCAATTTCTTCGGTAGTCTGAACCAAGAGATCATCACCTTCTCTACTTAAATTGGGGATGACATCCAGTAAGCCCCGGAGTTTCACTCATACAAGCCTGAAGCTCAGTGCTTTCAACTTGTAATGCACTCTTACAAGGATTTTCGATGTCTTCTGCAAGGCTCTCACATTTTTTTCGGTTGTATTCTCTCCGCAGCCTCTTTTGACTTATCATTCTCATGGCGAAGTGAAGTGTCTATAGTGCAGTGCCACAAATCAGCAGGATGGCAATCTCTCAATCATTTTGCGGTTGGATGTATATGCTGAAAGTTCAGCCCCATGGGTAATGTCAACACTATTCAAGTTTTGCATTGATTCGTGTTCACTGTCTCTTTCTGCTGTCACCTCAGGCCTGTCAGTGCATGGTGAACTCCTGTCCGGTGCCATAAAGATAGAGCGGCGGATGGGAACTGATCCTGTGTAATTCCACAACGTAACAGGGTCTCATAAATGATAATCGACGATCATTCAGGCACTTTTGTGTACCTATGAAGACTGTGCAATTGAGATAATTCAGGGTATCCCATGGCCACGGAAGCTTGTCCATCAGCCTTGGACCAGTTGTGCATATGTGCCCGCATTCGTGGCTCCCTCATGACGCAGCTCTAGTCCTTTACCTCTTCAAGATGACTGGGCTTGGAAGTAGAGTATGTCAGAAGAGGCAGGCTTCTCCATCATGTTGAGATAATCAACAACTCCATGTAATTATTTTACTTTCTGAGGCCAAGACTACTACTGAGTGGACCATTGATCTCATAGCTACCGAAGCGACTTGGGCCTTTTTCCCCACAGGTCTTTCACCATCGTTTACTTTAGAGTACTCTCAAGGCGTCAAGACGCCCAAAATCATGTCACTTTGACGTCGACGCATTTTAACCTTGAAGAGGGATATTTATAAATTAGATTACTGAAATGTATATACAAGTCAAGATGCCGCAATTTAGCACCTCTTTTCCTGTTTTCTATGGTATCCAGAAGAACTCCAGCACCGATTACCAGATTCTTCCAACACCGGCACCGAGCTTCGTGACGAGCGGTACGAGCTTCAGCGGAGTGAGCTTGAACTTGTAGTCGGCCTTGTAGAAGTTGCCAACCTGGGTAATGTTGACTCCAGCGTTGCCCCAGTCGTTCTCTGCACGATACCGTCAGTCATGATTCTCGGGTTGTTTCTGCTTGCGTGGGAGAAGGGAGGGAAAAAGCACTTACTGGCACCAAGGTTCGCGTAGCCGTCGAGCTCCTCGTCACCGCAGACGCAAGTGTTGGGCGAGTCCTCAGGGATGACCAGGCCGTAGGAGCTCAGGGCCTCGCGGGTCTTGCCGCGGAAAACGTTGCCCTCGACGAGGACCTGGTTGTCGGAGCGCGAGTGGATGGCCTGGTAGAGGAAGTCCTCGTAGAGGTTGTTGTAGACGTGCTGGCGGCCGAAGCGGCCGGCGGGGCCGCGCGTGCCCATGTTCTTTCCACCCAGTTGTGGTTGGTAGGTGACGTGCAGCCTTGCCCGGAGTCGATGTCGCGGAAATCGGGGTTTGTTGCCGATCAGCGAGGACTTCCACTATGGTGATGCGTTAGCAGGAGACAGGTCGCTGATAGGTATGTGATTAACGTACGTGGTCGTGGAAATAGTTCCAGCTGACGGTGATGTAGTCGGATCCACGGATGATATCAACTTGGCCGTCCTGTTTCCTTGGTTAATGGTTTGGTACCATCAAGACTCTGACATGGGAAACGTACGTAAGCATCAGGTCCCTGGGTAATGTCGGAGGTGAACTCGTTATGGTCGACCCAGACACGAGTAGAGTTGCGGATAGTGATGCAGTCGTTGTCAACAATGTAGCTGATCTTGAGGTTCTGGAGGATAACGTTGTCGCCGTTGAAGACATCGATACCGGCACCTGTGATATGCGCCGACCAGCCAACGCCGATGAGCGACTTGTTGGAGCCGACCTTGAGACGGGCGGCGAGGGTGATGTCGCCCTTGACGCGAACGATCTTGGGGTCGTTGCCGGCAACGGCGGCGATGAGCTCGGCGGCTGTCGTGGCGACGACGGTCGGTCCGCCCTTACCACCAGTGGTCACGCCAATGGGGTTGCTCTTGGCGAAACCCTCGACATCCCAAGAGGCAATCTTGAGATACTCGAGAGGGAAGGCAGAGGTGACGCTGGCAAAGGCCACGAAGAGGAGGCCCACGTTGAACTTCATGGTGAAAGATCGGATGGGATAGGACGAGGAGATTGGGCGGCAGAGAGACGGTGGTCGACTGTAGCTGCTGAGGAGCTTCTTTCAGCCAACAAGGAAGGATCGCCGTCCATGGTATTTGTACTTTTCTTCTGACTTCCCGTCATACAGCTGTCACAACAAGAGCATCCTCCAACACCGAGAATGTTAAGATGCTGACCAGACTAGAGAGCTTTCCCCAATGTCGAAAGATGCGCCACTCATGCGGAGAACCCCTGCCGTGTCCATGGGCCGAGCCAATGCCATTGCTTGTCTATATTGTGGCTCCTCGTCGAGTCCCAGGAACGATCGTGCCACACTTCACCCGCCTTTTGCCTCGCGATGCCAGTGGTGGATTTTCGTTTTTCGTTTTCCCGTTCTAGGGCCAGCGGAGCCCTGCGGGTCCCGTCGTGGCGCGTTGGCGATTGCTGTGCATTGCATGGCAGAAGGGCGCCGCGAGGAGCACTGGTTGGCTTCAGCGAAGGAGCTCATTGACCCTTGGTGCTGTCAAGAGGCGAGCAGATGAGGGAAAGGACCGGCTTTCTTGGGAGATGAAGGGGAGGTGGCGTCTTGGAGACGGCCTGTGAACGGTGGAAGATCAAGGGGGAGCCACCATGAGCTGCTGATGCCCCAGTGCAGCTTGCATGTGGTGAGGTTGTTCTCGTGGATCGAACAGACGATCCAGCCCCCTCTTCCTCATAGCTTGATGCACTTCAGCACGTGGGGGCTACTTTAAAAAGCCTGGGGCAGTTCCACTTTCTTTGGATGCCTGCGTCGTGGCATTTTTACTGCCTTGGGACGAAGGTTTAGCACTTTGATACGGTGGTTGGCTGTTGATACTTCAGGCCTTGCCGGATTGCCGTGTGGCCAGGTTCTGGGCCAGCTTGGGTGATGCAGCGTTGTAGGTTCTGCACCATGGATCATAAAATTCGTCGAGGTTATCGCGAATAAGCTTACCAGCATTAAAGTTGCGGGAGCCCCAACCAGATGAAATGACCATGTTGCAGGCTTGAGCTGGCGTGCGGGCAGAAAGGGCGGCGTATCGGCATCCTTGATTCCGCGGCGAGCCCTAAGGAGATTGGAGGCGCCCGCCCGATTTCAGACTCTGCGCCCTACTGATTTGGGCTCGGCTACCACGGGCTTGGCATGGGGGAGCCCTGTTCAGGTCGGAGACCTCAGCAGTGAAATGCAGGCGACGCAAGCATTGTTTTCGGGCGGGTTACTAGGCCAGACAAGGCGTCTATGTGCCGTCCAAAAATACTGAAGCAGTGTGTCTGTCAGTCGAAACGACCGCCCCCGAAAGGGGCAAATTGGCCACAGCTCGACCTGCGCCGCCAGATTTACTTCAACAACAAGGAATTTGGAAACGCTAGCATCACTTCGAGAGGTATACGATCCGTCACTGGCTCTTGGTAAGCACAAGAAAGGTACATGAAAAGATGTGATTAGACGTACCTCCAATTTCTGCTTTCGTCGATGGCGGGATATGGTCAACATCCGCTTTAGAGCAAAGGGCAGCCTTCAGGTTCTTGACTGTCTGAGGTGGGGCTTTAAGAGAATTCTGATAAACTTATTTGAGCGCCTCACGGTTGTCGAGACGCTATTAAAATAAGCCCCTCCTCTTTGGCCTGCTCCGATGCAGCTTGGCGCGGGACCTTCTGGGTGAGCGTGATGGGAGGCACTCTCATGCAGAGTTCAGTGGCTATAGTGTTTCGAGCGCGTGACTCGGGACGCATCGTGGGGGTTACCAGGGAACTGGGATGCTCGATTTTCGGTAGATCGGCAAGCTTCATGTTCTGTTGAGCGACGTCGCTGATTACACTGGGATTCCGGGACTTGGCGTACCACGTACCCGAATCGACCACAATTATCATGATGTCTACAAGATTCTGAAGAAGTCCTGTATAAGCCATATCAGAAAAGACTCAGCTCACGCATCATACTTGGTGACTAATTCCCAGAGCGCCCCTTGATTCACAGAGTCGTGTAAATGTATGCAGCGTCCAAGAACTTGATAAGACGATGACGAGGATTGAGGATATGGTAGGATGAGTCAATATCTTCGTTAATCGTTACTTTGACGCCCACCAATAGTCACGGATGTGCTCCCACCTTGGGTCGCAGCGAGGGCAGCTCTCGGATCTTCATCCCATTTGTTAATCAAGATGAGCCTTCCCCTGGTAGGAAACCGGATGATACTTAGTCCATTTCGGACTTGGCAACGATGCAATCTTTAGCAGCCCTGATGTCTGGGACCAGCCCGAGGTACACATATTTACATGCCAAGCTAATCGTAGACTTGACGCACGGCCTGGAAGAACTTCACCTCTCGGACTCCGTTGTCCAATTTGATCATGTTCAGTCAAAGGCCTTTTCTAGTTCAATTTTTTCGTGAGAAAATTTCTCTCATGATGCCGGTGGTCTTGACTTATGCGCATGCTTTGCTTTTTCGTTGAGAATATCACTCGTTTAGCCGTCGTTGCCGTGGCTCGTACCTCGTTTCCTCTCAGCTCCACCCCTTTCACAACTGCGAATGGATTTCTACAAGGCACTTAAGGAGGTTGAGTGGAATGATCACTTTGAACCACTAGTTTAAAAAAAGTCTACAATGGCCGGACACCACCTCGCGTCGGCGACAGTTCGCTGTGCCGTATACGAGGGATACAAGGTGGAGGTTACTGTGAGGGCTTTCGTACATAGCTGCTTGAGTCATGGAGATAGGACTAGGAACAAGCAAATCTCAGACTCGCTTGGACAAACTCCGTGGGGCAGCGATGTTGAGTGCGTCAATCAGCGCGGGGATGGATGGACAGTGTGGTTTGACCACGTACCTGACGGCCAGCGCTCAGCGAGCTGACGACTACGCGAAGCCAATCTAGGCGTTAGATCGTACGTTGTAAGAGCCGAAGAGTAAGGGGCCTCGGAAGGTGAGCTTGGGGTGCCCACACTATAGGGAGCACGTCCATGAGGGCGACAGAGGCCCTCCAAGGTATAGATGACTACCTAGTATAAAGAGGTGCTTCAACCCCATACCCAACTATCAATAGCGATTACCACTTATGGAAGGCGTCCTTGATCTATACGTCCTACTGATTTGGCAGAGACTCAAACTGATTAGACTTGAGTATGTGACGGGTCGCCTTGTACGCCTGCCTCGTTCTAAGTCGGTATCCCCGTGTTTTACAGACATTAAGTCCACAACATGACACCAATGGTATCTCGACCCCAACATCATAGATAAACCAAATCGAGAGGATCGCCAATCAAGTTGTTCTCAGTTTGGAAAGTGGTCGAACCAGTGGTAAATGAAAGTCGTCCCTACCTTCCCCACATCTGCATGCATGCGTCCACGTCACAGCTGATGTCGCGTCGGTCCGACATGTCGAGATCGGCATTACAAGTCTAATAAGAAGCTTTAACACCCCGTGGGACGCTCCGTATTATGGGCTGCACTGCGCTGTCAAGGACCCGCAGCGTATGGTATACGTAGGATCTGGCAAGGCAAGCTGAGACTCATTTTGATCCTCGCAGTGCAGCGCTTCGATCCCGTCCATACGATAAGCGGTCGAGCTTTACGTCGGCTACCGTGGCGCCTGCTGAAGATGAATTATCTCCCTAAACTCGCTCGTCACGATTCTGTGCCTCATCCGTATTAGATCTGGACGATTCTTCATCTGGGATTGATTTATGAAGGGTTTGAGACTGCTGTGCGTCATGTCGTCATGTCGCTGAAATACCCCTCGATCCTTGTTGATGGCTTCTCAAGCTGGGCTTGGCCCGGTGAAGGGTCTCAAGACTCCGCAAGCTTCCGCTTGAACAACCAACCTTCTGCGAAGACGACGGCATCGCTATTACTCTCGGTGGCTTCGATATGCAACGGCGCGCCCACTCAGAGTCGTGCCGCTGCCGGAATAGACCGAGCGAGATGCAATCAACCAGTGGCTGTCGATCCCCAGATCGCCGTTGAAATGGCGTCGGCCAGCGCTTGGCCCGTTTGAGATTGGGGTGTGCAGGTTCGCCATGATGATTCGGTCGCTCAGCATTCAACACTCGCGGAAACTTTCGGTCCAGTACCAATTTGCGCGACCTTAGGTCGTCAATAGGAATTATGATTGGATGAGAGACCCGGCCTTGGTATCGCTGCGGTTCTAGGTGCGGCTTGATCTCGCTGGAATCTAGGCTCAGGCCTAGTCGTGACGCCAATCGGCCGTCCTTGGGGAAGCTGGGGGTGGGTGGCCCGGGGGAAGCCAGCTACGCATCTTGTCTCTAAGGCGATCCGGGGAAAGGTCCAGCTGGTCTGGATGTTGCATCTCTTTACATCTCTGGTGTGAGGCACATCAACATGTGCTTGCTTGCATCAACTTTCCTCTGGCATGAGCTGAGCTCTCCAGTCCTCGCCTTGTATAAAGACCTCAGACCTCCGGCTTGTTGATGCCCTTGTTTCCAGTTTCACCATCAAGTTCACCTCACATCTTAGGGATACTCTCCTCATCTTCGACCGAAGCAACTCTTTACCTTCAATCCATCACACACAACCTCATCTAGTAGTTGACCAACATGGCGACTCAGACCACTTTAAACGTGGCACACGACGATCGCAAACGATCAATCCACGTCGACGCCGAGGCCTTGCGTCGTATGTCCATCAACAATCCCAATCTTGAGACCCTCAGCCATGAAGCTCAAAACGCAACCAACGCCGAACACGAGCTGGGACTCCGTCAGTCCTTGAAGCTGTATCCGAAGGCTATTGCCTGGTCCATATTCCTATCGACATGTGTGGTCATGGAAGGCTTTGACATCACGCTCATCACGGGCCTTTTCGCGTACCCTGCCTTCCAGCGAAAGTTTGGTGTTGAACAGCCAAACGGCTCGTTTGAACTGACGGCGGCCTGGCAGTCCGGCTTGACAAACGGCATGCTTGTGGGTCAGATTCTTGGTCTCTTCATCAACGGTATCGTTGCTGAGCGCCTCGGATACCGCTACACACTCGTCGGCTCCCTCGGCTTGGTAGCCGCCTTCATTTTCATCATCTTCTTCGCCGAGACTCTTGTTCAGCTCCTAATTGGCGAGATCCTCATTGGCGTGCCTTGGGGTGCATTCCAGACCCTGACCGTCACCTACGCCTCGGAGGTCTGCCCTATCCATCTGCGCGCTTATCTGACGACATATGTCAACCTCTGCTGGGTGATCGGTCAGTTCATTGCCAGTGGTGTCCTACGCGCCATGGTTGAACGCGACGACAAGTGGGGTTACAAGATCCCTTTCGCCTTGCAGTGGATTTGGCCTGTCCCTTTGGCTATTGGCATCTGGTACGCCCCCGAATCGCCGTGGTGGCTCGTCCGTAAGGGTCGTCTCGAGGATGTAAAGCGTTCTGTTCTTCGACTTACGAGCCGTAACGCTAATCCCGATTTCAACGCCGATGAGAGCGTGTCCATGATGGTTCACACCAATGAGCTCGAGAAGGCAGTCTCCGAGGGCACGTCCTATCTCGACTGCTTCAAGGGCATCGACCTGAGGAGAACCGAGATTGTATGCGCCTCATGGGGTGTACAAACGCTTTGCGGCAGTACATTCATGGGATACTCGACATACTTCTACCAACAGGCCGGTCTTGCTGTTGAGGCTTCGTTCAGCATGTCCCTTGGTCAGTACGCCCTCGGCGCCGTTGGCACCCTTTCGTCATGGTTTCTCATGAGGTGGTTTGGACGTCGCACACTATACCTCAGTGGGCAACTGATCATGCTCGTTCTACTCATGACCATCGGTTTCGCCTCTCTCGCCTCGCGAGACAACGCATCGGCCCAATGGGCCATCGGCAGCCTGCTCCTGGTCTATACCCTGACGTATAACTGCACCGTTGGCCCCATCTGCTATTCTCTTGTTTCAGAGCTGTCGTCTACACGACTCAAGACAAAGACGGTTGTGCTCGCGAGGAATGCCTACAACATCCTGGGCATCACGACCAATGTGCTCACCCCCCGCATGTTGAACCCATCGGCGTGGAACTGGGGTGCCAAGGCTGGCTTCTTCTGGGCCGGCACCTGTGCACTTTGCTTCATTTGGACATACTTCCGACTGCCAGAGCCCAAGGGCCGAACCTATGGCGAGTTGGATATTCTCTTTGAGCAGAGGATTTCGGCTCGCAAATTCAAGAGCACAAAGGTTGAAGAACTCGAGACGAGGAATATGCACGTGTCAGAGAAGGAAGCCGACCTTGAGGCGGTTGAGGTGGAAAGGGTGGCTTCTGTTTGAGGAGCTGATCGGCAGAGGATAGTCTGACATGGAGTTGTCCGGCAGGAGACCACAAGACCGCTTGATAGAGTTAAAACCATAAAAGCGAATACAGGACATGCATGATGCGTCGTAGATACAGAGCCCAAATGGCGACATGAGTGCCCAGCTCGGTGCTTGTCTCAAGAACATAATGTTCCCTGTGAGTTAGGCCTGAGGTGTGGCCCCCTCTCCCATAACCCTTGGCTCAAGCGTGACCAAACAGCAGGCACGCGCATCACCCTCGAGATACTTTACGCATGCTGCAGGATTTCCTCAATACTTCAAAGATCGTCGCTGACAAGGAATTTGCACTTTCTCGTCGGCATCACATGCGTTCGACTTGAATCCTCCAGCGAAGCCATCACGAGAGGGGGGGGGGCTACGCCTTTCTCCGCATTTCTTCAACGGCCAGATGTTACCCTCCATCTTCTTTTCGACTGCCGAGTCCGGGGCACCCAGTCACTTTGTCCCTTGACCTCACAAAACTGGTCACAACAACAACCTTCCCCTCACTTTGCCGCAAAATCACATTGGCGAATACGACTTAGAACGGACTCACTTCTGTAAAAGGCCAAACCTGCACAGCAGCACTACATCACGTCTGAGCCATTCACCTGTGCGGTGGGATCTCGAGTCCGGGAACTCGGCCGTGGTGGCGGCGGAGATGTTACTCTGTGGCCAGGACAATAGGTTAGACACACGGCGTTCTCCCGCTTCGGGCTGGGCTCGTCCACGGCGGCGACGATCAAAGCGCGCCTGCATGCTGACTCTCACTTGCGGCCGAGTAGGATCAATACTATGCGAGGTGCCATACACAGGGATGATGGAATCATGACATCTCTTTTTGCCTCTGTTGCCATCCGAGGCAGCACGTGGAATCGAGTTCGACCAGAGATGCCAAAGATGTGGTTGGAGAGTAGAGATTCTTTGAGGTACCCTAGGTTCTGACCTGAGTATAAATAAAGGCAAGCCATGGTACCAGCAGCACAACAAACCATCAGCAGCATCATCTTCACACTCAGTTGACAAACTCACAAAAGAAACTCTCCCAAAGACACTTCTCACCGCCAATATGCGCTTTTCCTCAATCTTCGTCCCCGTTGCCACCCTTGCAGGCCTCATCACCCAGGTCTCGGCCCAGCTCGCGCCCATCCAGGCCGCCCTGGTGGTCATTGAAGACAGCGTTGACGCCTACGGCGCCGCGTTCACCGCCGGCACGGCGGCCGGCATCCAGTCAGCCGACGATGACCTCCTGGCCTCCATCGACGCTGCCATCCCCGTCGTCAACGCGAGCCCCAACCTCAGCCTCTTCGACGCCATCAGCCTCGCCACATCCATTCGCTCCGTCCAGACCGCTGTCGATGCTGCCTTTGACATTGCCACAGCCCAGAAGCCCGCCGTCGACGCCCTCGGCATCACGGCAGACGTTCTTGCCGGCATCCAGGCCCAGCGTGCTGCTGTCGCGACCCTCGGCGCCGCTCTCGTCTCCAAGGTCCCAAGCATTGTCCAGGGCACTGCCCAAGTCTACGTCAACGACATCCTAGCTATTCTCGATAACGCTATTGCCATCTACTCTGCCTAGGTAGTTCGCTTTGCCTGATCAGCCAGTGCAATTCTGGGACTCAGGTTCAAGGGGTGTACTGGCCTCAGCCAGGCTGATTGGTTGAGTTTAAGACTCCTCTGGTCTCCAGTGGTATCACTGATTTCGATGGGTTTTGTTACTTTTGCGTGCTGTGCTATAACACCAGACAATTGTCAATACAAACAAACAAACAAATTTTGGGCATGCTATTTCCACAAAGCGTTCTTGAACCGTGGGTATCTCAAAAGTCGGCGCTATATCCTGGAAGTCCAGCGTAATTCCCAAACAGCCCCCCACCCTAGTCGCCGGATGGCCCAGTCTCCAATACCCCATGCTTTGATATGTCCGTGTGTAGCTCGAGCTATGGAGGAGCGGGGGTTTGTGCCACTATAACGGCAGACTCCAGTAATACCTACAGTCATACTGCTGTTTCCGCTCCACGTAATCATCAGACCCCATCATGCTCAACTGACGTTTTCAAAGGCACGATGCCAATGTCGCGCTTGAACCTGTCCAGCCACTCCGGGTTGTCCGCAGCAGTAATATTCCAGGGGTCGCCACTGGTCCATGTCAGTACCTTCTGTTACGCTAGACTCTTCGAAGTGCCAGACAGGGAAGGGGCTCCATCGCAACTTACTCCTCATAGAGCAACAAGCGAGCCTGATGTTGGATCTCTCCATCGGACGGGATGTGCCCTGCGGGGTTCTCAGGCGACATTGTAGCTGTGGCCCAGCGTTTTAGCTCAACATCGAACCACCGGTGATAGTTTGCGTCGTTGAGAACATAGAATCCAAGGTCCAGGATCGAGTGCTGCATATCGGATGTCGGGCAGTTCATATCTTGAACATCACTGTGGCTGGCATTTGATGCCATTGGGTAGTTCGAGACCATGGCGCCAATGTTTGGTATCTGCAGGGATTCATCATGATTCTGGGTCCCTAAATTGGGTTCAGCCCCATCAAGGTTTATCATCAAGGGGCGAATGCCGGTAGTGGGATCGGTCTGGCCCTGAACTGGCGCCCAGTTCACGTCCATCGGAGCAGACTGAGATGTCGCGCTCGGTAATGGCTGCGATGTGTGTAATGTTGCCATCGGCACCTTGTTCCGATGCTTGAACGAACCAATCCAGTCGGTCGAAGTCGTGACCATCTTGGCAAACCAATTTGTGACAAAGTCGGGCGTCTTCGTCTCCATCTGCTCTTCTGCCATCGCGATGATCCTGTACGCCTCAGCCTGCAAGTCGCTATCCTCAGGCACCAGTGCCTGTGTTCTCCAGGACCGTTGGACAAAGTCCGTCAGCTGCTCTTCCAAGGGGCATGATTCGAATAGCGTGCTCTTGCCGTTGATGCGCAGGATGGCAAGCCTGCTCTCGGCCTGCGATAGCAACGGGCCGAACCTGGCTTGCTTCGCTACCTCGTCATCGAAAGTGATGAGATCTCTCAGCCACGATGTTGCTTCGAGTCCCTGGCAGCCCAGACTTGCGGTCAGAGCTTCCGAGGCAAAAATGACTCGACAGGCCTGCAGGCGCAGATCGTGGTTGGAGGGTAAGTCTTTGCGCTGGTCAAAGTGCCGATGTAGGAAGAAGGCAAGTTCGAGACTGATCAGCTCGTACGCGCTTCTAGGAGAGCTTGGTGCTCGTCCGCTTGCCATGAATGGGAACAGGGACTTGCGGTCGTAGTCAATGACATCTGGTTTAGTCAGTACACAACAAGCCTCGACCGCCGAGTTTTCGCAGCAAGACGGGAAAGGCCTCACATGGCGGCATATAACTCTCAACAGTAGCCAGAATGTGCTTTTCGAAGCCCCAATCACCGGACCAATTTGCCATGGTGTGTCCGAGTTTGAAATGGTCAGCCAGGTGGTGTTCTCGGTCTCGCCAGGTCTCTAGGGTGATGTCACAAAATCCACATCGGGAGCGGATCTTGAGACTGGGGGCTTTCCAGGCCTCTATGACCCATGCTACTCCCTCCACGTCGTGGACCAGCCGCAGGTGTTGTTTTAGATGGTCTTTACGATTGAAGGTCTTCTGCTGGCAGGTGTCAGGGTTGTGAGTGGCGAGATGCTCGCTCGTCGGTTCCGGCCGCCCACAGTACACACAGCATGGCTCGCCTGTGCTAGGATCGACTTCGATAGGCCCGCGAGGACTGCACAACCATCTCTCAATGGGAAGGTGAAGGGACTTTTCGTGTCTCGACCAGTCGTATTTTGTCCCGAACGTTTCAGTGCAAAAGGTGCACTGAAACCGACCGTCGGGCAGGAACAGTGACGTTTTGACAGCGTCGCGGCCAGGTCGCCTCCGTCTGGACCTTCGGCGGCCCCGGATGGCCTTCGTATTGAAGCTAGCGGAGCTATGAGAGCTACCGGACCTGTTCATAGACGAACTACGGCTGCCGGCTGAAGTGTCGTCGTGTGCCGGCGGTGCTGAGGCGTCGTCGAAGCTGGAATCGCCAGAGCCATCGAATTCCCCTGAAGACATTGAGTACGTTCCATTCTGTCGGCAGCTATCGATGCTGGGAGACTAAAGTACGTACCTCGGCGCAGAAATGTCTGGTTTCTCGAGGCCATTGCTCGCGCAATGTCTCTGGCAAGGGCTGGCTCATCTTCCGGAGGCGAGTCGACCCAACGCTCCATTGGGCTCATGTCTCGCGCTGCTCTGCCTCCGTGAGGTGTGGGTATGGGCGTAGCAGGTCTCTGAGGAGTTCGCGTACCGTCGCCAGGAGACCTCCAGACGGATGACGAAGAGCTCTCCGGCAACCTGCGTCGCCGACGCGCGTTGGCGAACCATGTCTTGATTTGGACCTTGGACAGGCCGGTAAAACGCTGCAGCATCTCATTGTCCTCTCGATTCGGAAACGGATGGTCCTTGTGGGTGTCCAGCCATTGCCGCAAGACGCGGGCGGATTCCGTTGAGAATCTCGTGCCGACTTTAGGCGGCATGGAGGGCGCTGACGGCGCGACAGACTCGGATACGGAACCGTTGCTGCTACAGGAGCTTCGTGCGGTGTAGGTGGACGAAGCGGCTGTAGAATCTTGCTTGGGCCTGATAACGGCTGGGCGCATGTTGCCGAGGCTGTCTCCCAGCGAGGTCAGAACCCCGGGATCGGTGCTCGAGGGGTCATGAACATTGCTTCTGCCTTCGAGCGACAGGTTCGTATCGTGAGGATAGACATACGCACCCACCGTGGACACGGAGTCGGCGGGCTCGTTGCGGTGGTCAACGCCCCCCAGAGTCGTTGTGTCCATTGTCCCGCTCGTCAATATCGAATGTCGATATTTTCGGACGAGGGCAGGTCGTTCGATGTCGAGGGATCGCTCGCGGTTGTCGATTGTGAAAGCATTCGCCAAAGTCATGACTCGAAGTTCCTTGGTGGTTCGGTTCTCGCCAGCCAGTCATGATGCAGCCTGCGTTGTCGAACACGCCTTTTTTGGCCTGACGGGTTGGAGTCCACAGCTCCTTGGCAGAATGCGGCGATGCTGCTTACAGCCGCGGTGGGTGATGCTGCTAACAGCGCCTGTTGTGGAACTCGTCCCTCCAGCAAGGCGTGGTTGACTAACCCTAACCCTAAGCAAGGCGTGGTTGACTACATTCGCCTCAGCGCTCGAGGGCTTCATCCTCACTTTCGCGGTCGTGGACTGAGTTTTGCTCCCGCTGCAATGCTTCATCGGTTTCCATCTCACGCTGGTATTTTCTACCATGTCGAATTCGAAGCAGAACAGAGCGCTGGAAGTCCCCCTTTGCGCAGCAGGTGTAGCACCAAGCACCGGCGATGTGGAGGCTGCACGCGACGACGACTTCGACACCACCACCGACCATTTAGACGATGGGGTCGCCGACCTCGGGAGGTTGCCATGGGTTTGCGTCGCGGGATCAGGCATGTTCTTGATCTGCACTTATGGTGAGTGGGCATCTCCGAAGACCACCTCGATGCATTGTGTGCTGACGGACAACAGGATTCATGCAAGCCATTGGCACCATCCAGTCGTACTTGCAGCTGAACCAGCTCAACAACTACACGACCCGAGACGTCGGGTGGATCATCGGTGTCTACACATCGCTGAGCCTGCTTCTCGTGTTGGTTATGGGCCCCGTCATGGATCACTACGGACCGGGTCTCATGGCGCCCGCGGCAGCTGTGCTCAATATCGCCATGTTCTTCCTCTTGGCCGAGTGCGAGCAGTACTGGCAGTTCATGCTCGTCCTGGGTCTCCTCGGCGGCATCGGCGCCGCCGCCACCGCGACCGTCGCAGTCTCGACAATCAGCAAATTGTTTACCCATCGACACGGAGCCGCAATGGGCTGCGCCTTTTCCGCGTCGTGCATCGGAGGCGTCTTCTTCCCCCTGATCCTGCCGAAAATCTTCCCGTCATGGGGCTGGGTCTGGTCGATCCGAACCCTGGCCTTCATCGTCACAGGTCTCATGGTGACCGGCTGCCTGTGCCTGCTCCCAGCGGCCACACTCATCCGCCAGGCAGAGGCAAGCTCGGTCGCGGGGAAGAAGGCAACGTCGGTCCTCCCCAACTTCAAGCCGTTCCGGTCTCTCCCGTTCAGCTTCACCGCCATTGGCTTCTTCCTTCTCGAGTTTGCCATGTTTGGCATCAACGGGCTGCTTCCCACCTTTGCCATCCGGGCCGGGTTCGCGGAGAATGCCGGCTACACCTTGATCGCTCTGACCAACGGCTTCTCGCTGCTGGGGCGTCTGCTGCCCGGCATCGTGGCGGATTACATTGGCGCCTTCAACGTCCTCCTCATCATGGTTCCCTTTACCTCCATCTTCACGGCGGCGCTGTTCATTCCGCTCACCAACAGCGCCGTCGGGCCATTCTACGCCTTTGCCTGCTTCTGGGGCTTCGGGTCGGGCTCCTGGATCTCCATCATCCCTTGTAAGTGTCGATGCGCAGACCCCAAGAACCTGACCGCCCTGTTAACAGCTCGGCAGTGTGCATAGCCAAGACTTGTTCTCCGGCACATTTTGGAAGATACTATGGTCAGTTCACGACTCCTCTACTCCCAACACGCATCTGACCACAAACAGGCACGGCCATGTCAATGGTCAGCATCGCCGCTTTGACAAGCATCTCCGCCGCAGGTCAGGTTCTGGAGACTTTCGGCCACAAGGCAGCGTCCGGCCTTTTCCTGGCTGTGGTTGTGCTTGGTGGCATCAGCATGCACATTGCCAAGTCGATGCTGGTGGGAAGCTTCGTCAAGGTAACAGCGAGGCTCTAGCATGGGAGACCCATTGAGCATAGACAAACATAGACAGTAGAATAAAAGTGTCGCGACTGCCCATTCACAGAACCAACGTGACGTCCCGAGCCCTATATTTCTGTAAGAGCGACACAGACGTCTCCCGCATCAATACACTCCTCAGCTTAGAAGCCCGTCACCTCGGCGAAGCTTGAGGATAAATTAAATGGAGACTCCGTCCCCTGTGGCTCGGATATGCCCAGGGCGTGCCTGATGTGTAGATCATGGAGAGCAGCCCTGTGACGGATATTGATATTGCCACAAGCACGCTGACGGTGCCTGCAGGACGGGAAATGCATTAATGCACTGGAGTCGAAGGTCTTTCGGAGCCATGGAGGTGGAACCAAGCTCCGATCTGGAGCAATACGCTGTGCCTGTGTCGGTTATGAAGGGAGCATAGTTCATGTCAAGAGCTGCGTGCCAAACTGCACTGGACCATGCCAGTTACAAGTTCGCACCATTCCAAAGAAGAATCTTCGACATCAAAGCAGGCGAAAGCCTCTATTGTTTAGCCGACGTTGGCTTACCGTGTTGAGAAATAAAGCAGCTGAGGGCTTCAACCTTACGTTTTCACACCATGGTGTGGGAGGTAGCCCAGGTTATTGTTCACAAGTGACGCTCAGATAGCTTTCTTATGAGCACGAGTTTCTCATTAATAGCAAGCACTATGGTCTCGAAAAAGAAGCTCAAGGCCATCGGTATAGAGCTCTTTAGGCTTAAGCTTCAATGTCGTGTCCCCGTGAGGAAGCAAAGGAGCATATCGGCTAGAAACCCATCTCCAAAAGTCATCGCCATCGGAAAGAGTCTCTCAAAGAACAGCAAAAACACCACCCACGACACCGATCACGAGCGCCCCCGCAGCAGCAAGCCCAACCTTCCCAGCAGCATCATTCGACTGGCCGCCGCCGCCATTGTTGCTTCCGCTGCTGCTCCCATCCCCCGCATCACCCCCTGAAGCCCCCGTAGCCTCGGCATCCGTGGCAAGGGCAATGGTCCCCGTGCAGGGCCCCGCAGAGCTCGAGTAATCGGCCGGGCACTTTTCGAGGGCGCTGGCCAGGTCGTTCTTGTTGTCGCTGTACCACTGCAAGACGTCACTCTGGTAGGACGACCAGTCGTCGGCGAGGCTACCAGGGACGAGGGTCTGCCAGGCGCAGGCGTCCGTCATGACGCCCGTGGCTGTCATGTAGTAGTCCGTGATGATGTCCTGGATCTCGGGTGGGGGCAGGGGCGCGTCAGCGGCGACTTCGAGGAGGGCTCCGATGCAGTCGCCCGAGTCGCCGAGGACCGAAGTGTCTGTCTGACGGGGTAGAAGGGGGAGGTGAGCGACGGCCGTTGCTGTGGCCGCGAGGAGGCCGAAGACCAGTGTGTAGGAAAGCATGGTGAGGAGGAGTGACGCTACGTGGGAGAGAGTGGCTTGTCTCAGGAGGTTTCTTTGCTGCTGCTTTTGCACGTCAACATAAGTAGCACGATAATTTCTCAACGGCGTTATATATTTGTCGCAGTCCCAATCTCCAACTCAGTGTCCGAGGTCGCTTCAAGCCTGTCTGCCTGTGGCTGATGAGTTCGGTCCCATATTATCCCGTGGATGCTGTTCCTGGACAAAAGCAATCCAGGTAGGCTTTCTCATATCAGCTCTACGCTGTATTTCAAAATTCAGCTGTGGAAATTAAAGGCTGGCGATCCATGTTCGCACGATACTGTTGGTCTGCCAAGCCATCAGCGCGATACTCCTGTGGAGTCCAGATGTGGCAGGGATGACAAGTCAGGGACTGCGTGTGACACCGCGATAACAGACAGGCGGCCCATTCAGTAGACTCAAATCTGCACATGTCCAAAGAAACACACGGCTGAAAACTTGTGGCTTTCTAAGGTTCTCGTCGTTGATCATATGCCGAACCGGCGCAACCGCCACCACCAGTAATAAGGTTTTCAAGACGGAGCTATGACACGGGCAGTCTAACCCAAAGGGAAGTAACCATTTTCTCCTTACCAAGAGCAGAGTCGTTATTACAAGTGGTAGGCAGAACAATCACAGCAGCGAGTTCAGCCGCAGTACAGGCGGTTGAATGACTTGTTAGGGCTGAAGCTTGGCTGTTGATGCAGCCCTATGGTTGGCGCCGTGCTTGGACATGGGGGCGATGCACCGCCATGGCGGCATGCACGTAGTCGGAAATGTGACAGCCGCGGGACTGCTGCTTATGAGACATGAAATGATAAGTAATAGCCACGATGGTGCCGATGCCAGCCTTATTAGCGTTGCCAGAGAAGAAAAGATGCCGGGGTTAGGTTGTCAACGAATCAGTACTGGACTCATTGCGCTGACCCTGACCCAAGGCGGCCAACATGTTGAGCAGAAACGGCGAAAACGCCTCCGTCTCAACTTCGAACCCCTGATGGTGTCCGGGAACGTCCCAACGCAGGCACTCCAACACGTCTGCCAGCGCATAGGTAGCCCTCGCAAAGAAGGCGTTGCCGCTCCTCTCGCCCCTCATGATGCCGATGCTCGTGGCGTTTTTCTTGATGCGATGCAGGTTCGGCAGATACGAGGTGATGACAATAAACTCATTGTTCCAAAAGTTGGCCACATTGTGGCGCGGAGGGGGCACCGTCTTGGGTACGCCCTCAGCGTCGTACCCGTTGGCACCAAAGTATACATCCCACTTGGCACTGGCAGCTTCCCAGCCCTCTTCCTCCTTGAGGCGGTAGAAGTCCATGGCCCACTCCCAAATCTCGTTAGCATCCGGCATGATCAGGGCCGTGGCAGTTTCGTGGATGATGAGGTGTTCTACTCGCTCGGGGAAGTCGTGTGCGAACTGCAAACCGATGAGACCTCCCAGGGAGCTGCCGAAAATGGTGGACTTTTCGTGGCCAAGCGCCTGCATGACAGCCAATAGGTCGCGAGCCTGCTGGGGCGGGCTGATGAGACGGGGGTTGGGAGACTGGCTGGCAGACATCTGGCGACGGTCGTACGTGGCACACGTAAAACGGTTGGATAGGGCGGCCATGATGTTGTTGAACTGCCGGCCGTGACCGTTGCCGCCAGCTACGAAGACGAGCAGGGGACCGGAGCCTAGGTACCAGTAGTGGATGTCACAGTCCTCCGTGTTGACGGTGGCATAAGTGGGATTGAAGGTCATGGTGGCGGCGATTCGACTATCCCGAAGATGTTGAAGTGGAAGAAGTGATAACTTGGGCCCGGACGATGATGCTTTGGCGCCTGAGATGGCCGATGAAGGAGAACAGCTTTGCCCAGCGTGCTCGTCTTTTATGGCACCTAGGCAGGCGGGGTTGTGGTGGAAGGACTGACGGATGGCCGACCGATGACCCGGTCAGCAGGTTGTTATCAGGCCATGCGATGCGCGGATTGAAATGATAGTCTGCGTGGTACTTTCGAAGACTGGTTCTCGCAGTTCCAAAGTAGCTGCAGGCAGCCATCTGTGTCGATCATTTGTCTGGGGAATACAACGCTGTGCTGACGAAGACGGGGAGAAGTGAAGTGGCGTTTCGGTTCGGGGCCGAATCGGCAGGTCAGGAAGAACGTTGCACGAGTCCACGAGCCATCTTACCATTTATCTCTGGCGAAGAGATCGTGCGGCGACGTCATCCATCGGCCTTGGGAAAAGCGGTTGTACACCTAGGTAGACAGACGTTTCTCATGAGCCTCCTCAGACTCAGAAGAGGTAGTTGGGGTAGAGAGGGAGGTGTAGTGTAGATGGCGGGCTTGTCTTCTCACGTCAGCCACGTGTGGTGACTGCCCTGTGATAAATGACCAGAAAGCTCACCCAATACCTACCTAAGGTACCTTAGGTAGGCTGGGACATGGTGCCGGCGATGGTTGCTGGCAGGCGAGTTCCTTCCAAACGAAGAAGGCAGTAGCGGGAATAGGGGAAGAACGAGGGAGAATAATTGACTCATGGCTGCCCCGAGATGCCGGGTCTTCTTTCCCAGGTCTGGGGTCGAGACGCTGCGGGAAGTTCCATCCCAGCAGCAGGTGCCCCCCTGTTAGGTAGCCTGGCAAGCCTGGCCATGGACAGAAGGGGCGTCTAACGAGATCCCCCACATGATCTCTTCCATCTTTCTCACGCAAATCTATCACGACGCCTTCACGTCCGAATTGCCGTGGACAGATTCAACTGGTGGCTGAAACCCAGAGAGATTGCGAAAATGGCAAAAGCCTGGTTCGAATGTTCGGGAAGACACACCCTGCCCGTCATGGAGCACCGCACCACGACCAGCGCTAAATAGGAGCAATCATGTCCATCACGACTACATCCCAGTGCCACAGACAATCGAACCCTCGCTGGCTCCATAGAACCATGCCCAACGCACCTAACGGCACCGACAACCATGGCAGGGTGGCCATCATCACGGGTGGCGCTTCTGGCATGGGCCTTGCCGTAACGCAGCGTCTCTCCGCCCAAGGCTGGGTCGTCGCCATTCTCGACTTCAACGAAAAGGCTGGCCAAGAAGCCGCCTCTTCAATCCCGAACACGGTATTTCTCCAGACAGACGTCTCATCATGGGCCTCTCTTGCGAAGGCGTTCGACGACACCTTTGAGCGCTTAGGCACGATTCACTTCGTTTTTGCCAATGCCGGCATTGTGGAGCACGCCAATTTCTACGCTGTCCACGACACGACCAAGAGTCGCATTCCGCCCGAGCCAGACCAACGAGTTGTCGATATCAACCTCAAGTCCGTCATCAACACGACCTATCTTGCCCAGCACTACTTTCGCCTGAGTCCCCATGGCGGCAGCGACGGTGTGCTCGTCATGACGGGCAGCACTGGGTCGCTCTACCCTGCCGAGTTTTGTGCCATGTACGCCGCCGCCAAGGCTGGCGTGCTGAACTTGATGCGGTCCGTCGCCGTTTCTTTCCACCAAGTTGACGGCATCCGCACCTACACCATCTGCCCCGGGACAGTGCGGACGAACCTTTTGTCGGCCGAGCGTTGGGGCGCATTTCCTGCAGCCTACTTCACCGCCGTCGAGACGGTGGCTGCCAGAGTCTGCATGTTGGTTACGGGCGGTGCCATGACCGACTCCAGCGGGAGGACCATTCCAGCCGGCGAAGACTTGGCCTGGCTTGTGAGATTGCGGGCGACGAGTTCTACTGGCGCGACCCTGTGTCTTATTGCAACGAAGCGACGGCCAAAATGATGGAGGCCACGAGCATGCGTTTGCAATTGGCAAGCATGGATGCGACTGCGGAATGAGCCTGAAGCTAGATCGTCAGGGCCGGAAGCGTCGGGCGGCGGCTCGATCCGACCATGACATCACAGCTACCGAACGCGACCTCCACCGCGTCATGGGAGCTTGACTTTGCTCCGACTCGACGGACCTGTTTTGACGTGCAATTCTTTCCTTCTTGCACAGCTTCATTGCCCGAATCACCATTCAATCGACCAACAGCACCTACTTGATTAAGGAAAAAAAAGATTAAAAAAAAAAAAAGAACAAAACGTCGTCCCTCCAACCAAAACATGTCCGCCAACTCGCTCGCCGCCCTGCGCAAGTCGCCCCAGAGCGCGGAGCTCGCAGAACTCGCCGAGAAGCACCTTGAGCATGACCTGAAGCCCCAGGACCGCGACGCCCTCAAATCAGCGGCAGCGAAGGTCAGCTTCCATGCGACGGTCGGCTCGCTCGTGGGTCTCGGCCTCGGTGTCTTCATGGCCTACCGTCTGCGCCGCGCCCGCGCCGACATGTTCACGGCCTTCCGCGCTGCTGAAAAGCCGACCCATGTCCAGTTTGCCGACGGCCGAACAGGTAGGCTCTTCGCCGTCTGCACATGTTTCGGAGCCAAATGACTGACAATATCAGAACCCATCCCCAACATTGCGCCCTTCCTGAAACCGTCGACCGCGGGCGACATCGCGACGTATGGTCTCCTCGGTCTCGGCAGCCTGTTCCTCGGTGGCGAGACGGGCTTTCTGATAGGCTCATGGTCGGCGACGAGGGCCATTTCGCGCGACGCCGAGAGCAGACAGCGCATCGAGACGGCGTTCCGTCGGTTCAGGGCCGATGTGCTGCGCAAGCAGGCCGATCAGCTCGACGGCGGATCCAAGATTACCGATTTCCTATCTTTCTGAGGGATTTGGGGGTGGCTGGGTAGTCCATGTAACTGCTAGCATGATTTCTATGAAGCGTCGTTTCCTTAACCTCTGCTCGCGTGTTGGCCAGGACAGACATGGCATCCTGGTTTGTTGAATGGATATACTGTTTATCCAGGTTTGGGGACACATGATGTGTGTTGGCGGATCATAACGAAACTCAAGGAAAGCCAGGACTTCCTCGTCGTTGCAATTCTCGACGCGCCCTACCAGACGTCGACCCCCTTCATCGTGCCCTCCTCTCGCCACGACCTGATCTCTCGCGCGTAAGCGTTCATTCCGAGTGCATACGGCGCCCCCCTAGCAATCTTCATGTGCGACGCCGGGTCCGCCCCCAGTGAGCCCTCGTTGTTATTGATGTTAGGCGCGCAGATACCCGCGCCCGCGAACCACGCCGCCCGCTGCATGAGCCTGCCGGCCCATGCCTCCTCGGCCTCGACCGTCGCCTCGACAACGACGCGGTCCGCAGCCAGCCCGCGCGCGGCGGCCCGACGGACGGCCTCGCCGAGGATGTAGCCGCAGTGCTCGGCCAGCACGTTTTGCACGTGGCTAAAGTTGGCCGACGCGCCCGTCTGCATGGGGCCCGAGAGGAAGAGGTTCGGGAACCCGTTCGTCAGCACGCCGTGCAGCGTCGACGGGCCCTGGGCCTCCCACTTTTCGGCGAGCAGGCGGCCGTCGCGGCCGCGGATCGTCATGTTGGATGCCGTGCCGGGCTCGCCGAGGCCGACGACCGGCGAGCGGAAGCCTGTGCTGAGGACGAGGATGTCGAGGGGGTATTCTTTGCCAGCCGCGACGAGGCCCGTCGCCGTCGCCTTTTCGACGCCCCGGCCGTCCGTGTCGACGAGGTGCACGTTGGGCCGGTTGAAGGTCGCGAGGTAGTTGTCGCTGAAGGTCGGCCGCTTGCACCACGTCGGGTACCACGCCTTGAGCGCCGCGGCCGTCGCCTTGTCCTCGACCACGTCGTCAACGTGCCTACGAATAGCGTCGGTGCGCGGCGCGTCGAGCGCGAGCAGCGCCCCGATGTGCGCCGGCACGTCCTCCATCGCGAGCGGCGCGTCGTGCGCCCCGCCGATGAGCGCCCTGTACGTCTTGGCCTGCGTCCACCCATCCCGGATCGTGTCCTCGACGCCCGGCTCGCCCGCCATGACGGCGCAGTACGTCTCTATGCGCCGCTTCTGCCAGCCGGGCTCGCCAGCCGTCATGGCCTTCCAGTCCTCGGCCCGCGTCTCGCGCTGGTGCTTCGGCGTCACCCCCGACGGCGTGCGCTGGAACACGTACAGCTCGCCCGCGTACTTGGCCAGCTCGGGGATCACCTGAACGGCCGTCGCGCCCGTGCCGACAATGCCGACCCTCTTGCCGCGCAGCTTGGTCAGCTGCTGGTCGCGCGGCGTACCGCCCGTGATGCCGTAGTCGAAGCGCGCCGTGTGTGTTGCCGGGCCCTCAAACCCCTGTAGGGTGCGCGGTACCTTGGGGTGGTTGAGCACGCCGTTGGCGACAACGACAAACTGTGCTCGCACCTTCATCTCCACGTCGGCCTGGCCCGGCCCCCGACCCTGTCGGATCTTGGTGATCCACCGCACGGCGTCGGCGTCCCAGTCGTAGCTTCGCACCGTCGACCGGAACACGCCCTTGTCGCGGAGGTCCCACTTGTCCGCCAGCACGCCGGCGTAGTCGAGCAGCTCGGGCCCGTACGAGAAGCGGTGCTTGGGCACGTATCCCGTCTCCTCGAGAAGCGGCATGTACGTGTACCCCTCCGTGTCGCACTGGAGGCCGGGGAATCGATTCCAGTACCACGTGCCGCCGAAGCCGCCGGCCGCGTCCACGAGACGAATGTCAGACGGCGAAATGCCCTGCTGGATGAAGTGGATTGCGTAGAGGAGGCCGCCGTAGCCCGCACCGAGGATGAGAACCTTGATGTCATCGCCGTTGCGCAGGGATGGGGGCTCGGCATTGAGCGCGTCATGGTCGACCCAAGGGTCTGAAGCGAGGGATTGGAGCCGACCCGAGTTGGTGAGCTCGACGTACTGCTCGACGCCCTCAGGGTGGAGCCGCTTTGCCTTTTCCTGCGCGTAACGGGCTTGCACGGCGGCGAAGTCGAGGCCCGTCTCGGCGTTGGGCTGCGCCTCCGGTTCAATGGCGTCACCCATGATATCCTGTCGACTCTTGCGGGTTGTTTTCAGTGGCAGTCCTGTAGAGGCAAAATAGGTCAAGAAATTTACCTAGAAAGCAATAAAGATAAAGGTGAAATGCAGTTCCTCTCTCCCGCTGACCCGAAACTAAAAGGTTAAAAAACAGTTGGTCCCCCATGATATAGATATGCCTGCGCCCCAAGTCCAGGTGCGCCTGTGTTTGAAGGATCAACAAGCTTTCGCGAACAAGCTTTCGCCTCGAGAACCCTGGATCTCGCAGCAGCTCGCTAAGCGTGCCGATCCGGCGCCTAGTTGGTTCGACGCCTTCGTGGCCCTGCAGCCTCCGCAGGCGTGATCCAAGCGGGGGCACGGTGAGCACCCATGGACGCGCGTTCGTACTCGTTCTCGAGACAAAGTTTCTGTTCTGCCATGAGTGCGACGCTATATGTCCTAGCTTCAAGCACGAAAGGCAAGTACAGGGAGTCATGCTGCATTGCGAAAGCGAGGAGCACCTCCGCGACGTTGGAGAGTCAAGAACCATTTTAGCGCATTGCAGGAGGTAAAAAAGGCAAACGTAAAATGCCTATAAGCAGTCTGTTGATTAGCATGCCGTGCGAGGGGGTACTTCTGTCAAGACAGGAAATGCTAGGAGATCTAGGTACCTGAGCATCTCGTCTGCCATTTTGAGTAACCTGTTCGCTTGCCATGGTAGACGAATGCTGTGCACCTAGAGCAAGGCACTGCCACTGCCGGGTTTCGATGCAGATCTCGCCCAAATCGGCATCTCTGGTCCAGATCGGCTGCACCATCTGTACAACGTTGCGGGGATGACGCGGGTGGGTTCTGCGGGTGGGACGCATCGGGGGGCTTCTCGACTCCAAGACTTGCCCTTAGATACCGGGTACTGTGTATTCGTGTTCGTAGCTCTGGGGTATTGCAACGAGCAAATGCGGGATCAGTCGCTCGACATGGATGCGCCTAGCGTCTGCGTTCCGTCTTATGCAGCTTGTACGATAGCAAGTCCATGGACTGCCGTCGTCATGCTGCAACCTCAGCGAAGGATTAGACGGCTTGAGATGGGTTGCTTCAATGTCGTCGGTTCAAGACCATGCAAGCGCAGCCGAACTGAGAAGCGATGCATGCCGCCCCCAGGAGCGAAGGGTCGGTGAAACAGATAGCCCGACAGCATGTCGCCAATTCGATCAACTCAGCCAATGGACGATGATGATCGACACGTTTGGTGGTCAAACTCGTCCCCGTGCGAGCGTTAGCCAAGGAGTGACTTTATCTTCAGAGCTCCATAGGCCGTGTCTGCTGGCTTCTTGCATCGAGAAGCCTTCGTCGACGAGTCCCCCACACCAATTGCGTGGCGAAGAGTGTTGGACATGCATGCACCGACCTACGATGACCTGCCTTCCGTCGACAAAATGCCAAGGCGCTGTGTCTGGGGTGTCGTTGATAAGGACGGCAAGAAAGACCTGTTTGGGACACTGAATCATCTTACGGCAGCCACAATCGAAGCCGCTGCCGCCGAGGTCCCAGATGGCGTGTTTCTGCTGAGGATTAGCACCACAGATGCCTTCGTCAACCCCACACCTGAGGATATGGCCAAGCTGGCGCAGATAAAGTTCTCGGGTGCGCACGGCATCGAGGCGACGACAAGGTGGTCCTGGGACAAGCGGTTCGCCGCCGTTGCGACAGATTCCCCATCGCGTTTGAGGCTGTGCCGCCAGTGGGACGGGATGGCTCGGTTGGCTCATTTGACGAAGTCGGTCAGTAACCATCCCAAGCCTGGTGTCGGACATGATCGCTCACAGCAGCAGTGCTTCGTGAGTACTGTCTCGGTCTTTTTGGTATGCCGATTGGTGAGCTGTGAAATTTGGCCATGCTGACGGCGTACTGTTGCGAAAAGGGTCGTGACAGTTTTAGGTCCCATGCCTAACAGGGTCGCCACCAAATGCGTTGGCGATTTTGCAATGACGGTGCTCAGAGTCCGAGCTGGGTGCCAAAGGGGCTATTGAGAAACGAAGAATGGATAACATGCTAACAGAGAGGGATATAGACCAAGTTCGTTACAAAATAGGTGACTCGCCCAAAGCCTTCCTGTGACGTGTCAGAGGATTCATATCCCAAGTCCTGAAAGCCACCAGTGGCATGAAAACTCCCATCATTACACCTGGAAAGACCCATAGGCAGTCCAAGGCCCAGTCTAACAAGATGATTTTTTCATATTCAACACATCATTATGTGCCTGTTGCACGTTCGTCGTGGGGCCCTTCCTCTCAGCCAGTCCAGCTCTCCTGCATGATTTGGTCCTCTGTCAAGTAGAAAGTCTCCTTCTCACTCAACATCTGGTCGTGAAATATTTGGAGGAAACGGCCAGGGATCATGCTGCCAATTGCGACCTTGAGGTGGGTGTTCTTGCCTGTCCACAAGTGCTTGATGAAGGTGCCCTTGCACTCAGACCTGTCTTCGGGGAACCCATTGGCCTCGGCGCACGGGAGCTCCTTCACACTCTCGTTGTACGCATAGCGGATGTAGTTACCGAATCCGCCCTGGTCAGAGGGGTGGCCGCCGGCCTTGTCGCGGTAGTCGGTGCAGTTCGGGAATTTGCCGCCCACGTCAGCACATTCGGACCAGTCCTTCATTATGTCGTAGGTGACGGGGATGTTTTGCGTGATGATGAAGCCCGTGTTGGCATATAGCTTGCCCTTCTCGTCACGATTGTGCTTCGCTTTCGGGTCAGTCGCCAGGGTCAGAGCGTCCGTCTCGTTCCTGATGTCCCAGTAGTTGAGCAGCCATTCAAAGGGCAGGTCCAGGTGGTTGAAGATGGCGTCCGAGTCGGCAAACACAGAGGTCTTGTACTTGGACGTGACTCTTCCGATGATGGTGGGTTTCTTCCACGAGTCGCGACGATCAGGGAAAGTGCCCGTCTGGATGTAGTAGTACCTATATCCATGGATCTTGGCTGTGATGGGGTCAGTATTGGTGTTGGGTCAATGGAGGGTGAGGCGAGGACGGGGTGAGTATGAGAGCGACATGAGGATGGCAAGAGGATGGCATGAGGATGACATGAGAACGGCATGACAACGGCATGAGAACGGCATGGGCATGAGAACGGCATGAGGGCAGCCCGAGGACAAACAACGGAGGAGAGCATCAGATGAAAAGAGACCAGAGCATACCATAGAGCCAGTGCTGGAGAATGCCGAGAGACGGTCCGTGAATGGCGGTCGTGTTATCCCAGCTGAGGGTCTGGTTGCCAAAGATCTCGCCCGTCTTGTTGAGAGGGCGACTGTCCATGTCGAGGATGACGAGGTCCTTGCCGAGGGGCTCCGGCCAGCCAATGTGCTTGGGGAGCTTCCATTCAAAGGCGCCCGACGGCCGGTAGACGGGATCGGTGGGCTTGATGGACGGCTTGACAATGTGTTCCAGGTAGAAGGCCTGGAGCTTGACAATGTCACTGGCGGTGAGCCCGTCGGCGCCAGCCTGCTCCCCTGGCCTGGGCTTGGAGAGCGCGTAGGGGTTGATGGTGTTCTGCCCAGGGCTTATTGTTGCGGGTGGGGTTAGTGACAAGATCAGGAATGTAGGGATGAGATGAGATGCGATGAGATGCGATGACGGAGGCTCCCTTGATACGACCCGGGAGAGTGCAGTGCAGCAAGTGCAGTGCAGGGAGGGAACCGACTCGCGACGCGCGCTGGCTGGCGGTGGGCGGACTCACAAGGCGGGGAACTCGAAGCTTTGGTAGTGGGCTAAGCCAAGCACGAAAAGGATGAAGACCAAGGCGCCGATGGAGGCGACGACCGTGCGACCATGATGCAGGCCCAAGACCTGGTGCATGGTGCTGTGCCGTGGTGTGGTGTGGTGTGGTAGTACGAGGAATCGATGTAGGGAGGATGGATGACGGATTGACGGACGACGAGCGCAGTGACAAGGCAAGGACAGACCGAGGCGCAAAAGGAGAAAAGGAGTGTAAGAAAGGAAACAGCCAGACGTAAGGAGTGTGACGCTGCTGGACGAGATGGATGATGGGGTGAAGAATGGGACAAAATGGTCGTTGGGAATGCGTACAGTATGGGATGGATTGAGTTGGGTGGTAGAGGGATAATCTAATTTCGACCTCTGCTCTGGAGCACTGCTCGTCACCTGTGCACAAAAGGGATGGAGAGAACGCACAGGACAGAGAAGGGGACGACGCGGCGGCGCGTGGTGTGGCAAGCGCGACCGAGAACCAGGTGCCATACCAGGAAGAGGAAGGAGCCATGCAGATTCTGTACCAGGCCAAGCCAAGCAAGTGGCAAGTGCAGGTGCCAGGTGGTCATGCCCATGCCCGAAGGGCTTCACAGGAAGGAAGCATCTACTGGTGGAGAGGCAGAGAAAGACCTAGGAAATTGGGGTCAATCTACGCCACCAAGGCCACCATCCATCTCATTGGAGGACCTGCTGTCCTGGATAGGGGCATGTGGGGTGAGTGCGCTTCCGGGACAGATGCGGCAGTTGCGACGGTGGAAATCACGTGCATCATTGCAGCCAAACGAAATCACCAATTTACCCAATGGGCCCTTTGCTGATTGTCATGCCTTGTGGCGCTGATACCATCGTGGCGCATGTCAATCTCTCTCTAGCCTCCGGCGTCATACAGTACATGTATCGGCGGAACGTCAGGGGAGGGAATGACGATGCCTCTCTCCTATAGATTGGTAACAACAGGCTCATTTAAAGGCTATCAAGGACTCTGTCTTCGCTCGCCGTGCAGAGAAGCGGCTACCGCTCCGCAAGAGCAAGAGCGGTTAAACAGGCCACAGCTCACAGCCATCCAAATATGACAACCAGCAACGAGCACAAAGACGAGGTTCATCAGGTAAGACTCGTGAATTGGCGTCCCAATCATTCATGTCCAACTATGTACAATGCAATTCCTCGCCCCCAAGGAGAAATAACACGACAACATTCCAAAACCTCTTGGGATCAGAAAAGGAAAAGAAAAGAGGGCAGAGGCAGAAAGAAAAAACGGGGGAAACCTATGATACCGAATGTATTTTGTTGGAAACGAGTGCCACAGTCCATGTGTTCTCCAGTTGAGAACCAGCCTCTGTGTCCAATGCACCATCCTCTCTCTCCACACCAAACCGTACCTTACGAGCGGCTCAACCGACTTACGCAGGAATGTCGTAGGTCGAGCCGATGGGGCCGTAGCGAATGTCGGACCAGACGACGTGCGCGCTCGGGTTCTGCGCAATGACAGCCGAGGGGACACCAGAGTCCGTGGGGCACGCGCCGCGGGCCGCGCCGGGCTTGGTGGGGTCCTCAGGCGGGTAAATCGAGTCGAGCCAAAGCATATTGGCGTAGTGCTACGACATCATGTCAGTCAATCTGTGCTGGAGACGACGTGTTTTTTTTTTCTTTTTGTCCCGTTCTGTCGAGCTCCCAAGGGTGTACTCACATCGGCCCAAATGGACAGAACGACAACCATGGGCAGGGCGAGGGCGCTGTTGAGGGCGCCGAAGCCGCCAATCTCGGCCTGCCTGTCACGCTCGTCCCACGCAATGTTGTAGGCTGTGCAGTACTCCGGGTTGACCGTGTTGCTGTCGCTGGGGACGCCCTCCGAATTGGGCACCGGGACCTCAATGACCTCATCGTTCTGGATGAATGTCGTCGACAGCTCGTTGGGAGAGAATCGAGTCACAACGCTGCAGTGGTCTGGTGAGTCGCCTGGTCAACCAAGGGGGGACTTTTTGGGCGGCACTTACGTGAACGGCTCGTTGGTGTTGACGACCTTGTTCTTGCCGTAGAACTCGGGGTTGCCGAGACGGTAAGGGTTGTAGTCGCAGCCATTGGCATCACACTTGCCAGCAAAGCGATCCTGCGAGTACGTGCCGCCGCACTCAATGGCACCATCGCCACAGACGTGGTAGTTGTTGTCCTCGCAACCGTGGGGCGTCAAGGCGTACGACCAGGCGTTTGACTCCCTGAGACTGGTCAACCATCTGACACGGCATGCACATGAAGACATGGTCACTTACCAGACATCAATCTCAGCGCAGCAAGCACCGAGATTGCCAACACCAGAGGCGGGATCGGTCGCAGAAGGGGTCCAGCCCTCAATGTTTCCCTACGGCAAGCGTATTAGCCGCTGAGGTGAAGAGTATAGCATGAAGATGATGCTTGATGTCACTCACCTTGCCGTTGACAAACTTCAGGTCCCGGGCGCACTGGGAGTCGCAGTAACCGACACCGTACTTGGCGCCTGCAGCGTTGTTCGGCTCATCGCTCTTGCCGCCATCAGGCTTCATGGGCACAAAGTAGAGCGCGCTGTTGATTCCACACTCGACCGTCGACAGGTCAACCGTGAACGAGAACTCGTTGTTCAGCAGCGTGAACATTTGGTACGTCTCGTCATCCTGCAGTAGGTAGGTCCTAGACCCGACATTTGTGCCGTACTGGTGCTCGGTCACAAAGTTGAGGCGCAGGGCGTTGCCGCTCGTTGTGATGCCATATGTCGTCGCATAGTTCTCACCCTCAACCGCGCAGTTCTTCGCGCAGTCGTCGGCTCCAGTGCAGAGACCGGTCCAGTCGTTGCCGTCGTAGCAGTTCTCGTAGCCGCCAACTGCGTGGACCCAACGCCAGTTGGCGTCAACGACGACGGAGCCTTGAACATCGCTGCATGTGCCGGATGAGCAGTCCTTCCAGGTGAGGGGAGGATGTGTCTCAGGGGTCTCTGTGCCGACCTGCTGCGCCATGGCTGTGGCCAGCAGGGAAAGACTTGTGACAATGACTTGCTTCATGGTGAAAATTGGTTCTCGGGCTGGGATGGGAAGGGATTGGAGAAGGGTGCTGTTGGACTGGTTGGGGAGTGAAGAAAAGCTATCTCAAACCGGGCATTCGCTTTCTTTTATCACTCTCGTCGGCTATTTTCAGCATGATTGTCTCCATCATAATACGGACAGAAGTCGTCCGAAGTTGTGGAAAGACTGTCCGGTTCGCCGTCAAAAGATCGACAGCAAATAACCATGGTATTCTGAGAAGTAGAGGATGATATCGATGTTGTGGAGCAACTGAGACAGATCGACTGGTCGCCTGCCTCTTGTCGAATATCCAGGGGCACGTCTTCCAGTCTTCCTACGTGTATGTGTGGTGCGATTTGCGTACCCGCAGAACAAAGTCATGCGTACCATGTTGCGGCTCCTTTCTCCGAAGGCCGCCGCTAACATCATGATCTCCTCCGAAGACACGGGACAGAAGTAGCAAAGAGCAGCATCGGCCGGATTGTGAATAGCAAATGGCATGTTGAACTACAGGCGGAACACAATGCTTCATCTGACATATCCCTGCCAACCCTGCGTTGTCCAGACGAAGGAGGTGCGGCTGGTGAGACTGGGCCGCGGCTTGAGCTACAGAGTGCCAGGCAATCACCATGGGCAAACCCGGCTGCTTGAGGGGTTGAGCGGCTCAGGGGGGCTAGGGGCTCGCTCAACCGGACGAATGCCACGCGGCTCTGCAGGATTGAGTCAGAGAACAGGTTTAAGCTTCATTGTTTCTGTTCTGACATGTTTCCGATATGTCATCAAGCATCAATGGATTCATCGGCAAATCGTCTTGGTACGTTCAAGTTGGTGCTTCAGAATACATTGGCAAAAGCTTCGCGAGCCTAGGTCTCTTGGTCAAGGTACGATCGCAACGCCCAGATATCCTAGATCTTGACCCAGAACATCAACGCCTCGACTTCCTTTCAATACGCTGCAATAGTCCCTGAAGAAGATCCATGGCTGAGTTTGTCGATCTTCGTTCAAAAGGGACGCCGGACCTTCCGTTGGGCGGTCCACGTCCGATGCAGCTTTTATCATGACGATCTTTGTCCTGGTGCACTCTAACCTCCCAGTAAACGCGCAGGTCAAATGCCAAGATGGAAAAATGCCGTCGATCGACAGCTCGGCCGACAGAGTTGGCTGTCGGGGGTCGGCCCCGCGGTGTTTTGACATGATTTGGAGCTAATCTAGAGGAGATCGGCAGTCATGCTCTCAGCCCCTGGCATCTGCGACTCATCATCTGCCCAGCACATCCGGGCATTCGATGTGTGCCATCATTCGTCCGGGTGAAAGCAGCGAGGGCACCCCCCCGATGTATGCCGGTAGGGCATCTGGGGCAATGCGGGGTGCTCCCGATGACAGTGCGGAGAAAGTTTCAGAGGAAGCAGAACGGTAGTGATCAAGTATGAGATAGATACGTTCGATAAAATGATGACAGCGGAGATTGCTCAGGGAATGGATAGGGGGCTGTTGGGGGCCGTTAGTGCGGAACTGCTGCTTCCGTTCAGTATTTCCGGCGGTGACCTTGGGTTTGTCTTGAGGCTTAGTCAACTGGACAGCACTTAGCTTCCAACATGCTAACATGCTCATGTTCTTACACCGTACAACCATCGCCTGATTATTCTGGGTCGGTTGCGAACCAAGCGGTAGCGCAAGCAAGTCGATTCGACATCAGATCAGATGTATGACAATAAGTAAACCTTGTTCGACCTGCGGCCAAACAAGCCGACGGCTACCGGGCCGGATTTCTCAGCCGGTGGATGCTGCTACACGAATAGGATTCCATTAAAGGAAGAACTTAATCAGCTGTGCGATAATCCAAGGAGTCTGTCTGTTGCGCAAAATTCCGCGTATCAAGTGGACAGGTGCGTTGTAGTACCTAGCACTGGACCAAACTCTGAAGCCTCTATCGTCTGTTATATACCGAGAGATTTACAGCCTTAATTATTCCTGGGTTCGCTCTGTGATGTCCTACAAAGCCCGATGTATGAACCCCATACAAATGCATGACTTCGGTGACTGGTGTTGGCTCGACACGGCTTCCATATCTTCAGTCCGACGAATACGACGGACCGATAATATGTCGCGAATCTGGTCAGAATGAGTCTTTAGGAGCTGTCAGAACATGGGTTGAGAGGAGTGAAGGGGTCTTCCACACTAGGCCAGCAAGCAATAGGCGATAGGTATGAGGTAAGAACTCATTCTAATCACTGGCCCTCCACAGCAAGGAGGTGCCGTCGCAACCCTTCTATACGCGTTCTCATAGTCCCTAGCCCCCAACAACCAACCGTTCCATGGTTTCGCAGGGGCCTCCTGATAGGAGCAGTAGAACTTTCATGCGCATTGGCAAAATACCAATACCACTTCCTAATCTATTTCCACCCCCTGATCCTCTCTCTCTCCTTGAGCACTTTTGCTATGGTTGCGATTATTCCAGGTAATGGCCGACCGCGTATTTCCACTTCCTACTATGTTCCTCGAAATTAGCGATCCCGTTGAAATTGAACAGCATGTTTGTTATTCTGTACCGGCATCTCTTCACGGAGCGCTTAGCAACCTATGACATATCTGCGCCAGCATCGTTTACTGACTCTAAGGATCAGCAGTCACGTCGTGTACACAACTGTCGGAACTCTGCCTAATGAGTAGTGGGCTCTTAATGAGTAGTAAGATATATGGAGAACAAACATGCTATCCTATCCTTGGAAGACGACAAGTAACCCCCAAGCGCCGTGCACATGGCTAGCCCTGACTGTAGATACAATGACTGGGTTGAACGCATGTAAGTGCATTCCAGGACCCAGAGAAATCGGCTCAGTGAAGACGTCCGCCAATGAATATTAATGGACCCTATATTTAATGAAGTACCTCAATGATATGAAAGAATCGGAGGTTGATTGCGTTGTGATGGGTGGATGTCCAGCTCAACGATTGACCACCTTACGATTGACGTGATCTGTGCCCATTCGAGCCCTCGTCGCTTGTCGGGCTCCGCTCCTCTGGCTCTTGCTCTTGTCTCGACTTGATCGTGACCTGTTGTGTGACTAGGGTAGTTGCCTGAATGCCTCCCTTGCCCGCCGTTGACTTCTCGTCTTCCTTAGACGAACGATTTAGCGCTGACCAGTAGGAGGAGTTTTGATGGCTCTTCACCCCACCGCTGACAGTGACTTTGTAATTACCGGCCACGGATACCCTTCCAGCGTCCTGCGTGACCAGCTCGATCCTATCCTGGTCTTGGAGAGACCAAGTGCTGTCTGACACAGGGACAGTGACCGATGTGACTCTTGTCTTGTTCGGGATCGTGTTCGTGCTGCCGTCTGGAGCATGAATGTACGCCCCGCCCTGGGATCGACCTTGGTTCCCTCTTATGGAGGAGCCCATCAAACTCGGCATGATCTTGGCGAAGACTGGTCTTAGCGTCGGCAAACAAGCCGCGAGGATGGCAGTTGTGACTTCGAGATATGACCAGGTTGCCGCATCCACATTGTCCCAGTTAGGATCATCTGTCGAAGCCGCGATCTTGAGAGTGCGGATGCGAATAATGGAGATGATGCAGGTGCTGTCACAATCGCACGTCAGCACCGGTTCGACGAGGAAGATATCTGTCAAGATGCAGAGACACTTACAAGAACCCAAGGCCAAAGACCGCAAAGAGCATCACCTTTTGTTTCTTGGGCAATTGGAGGGAGCGAACCACCGGCAACGGCAGGCCGAAAATGGCGAAATCGGAGACCAAGTTGAAGGCGGCCATGACATACCAAAGAGTCAACGAGTCCAGACATCTACCCGGCAAAGTGTGGTCCCAGAACTTGGCGACAGGGACGCAGACGAGTGTCATGAGGAAGAAGATTGTGATTGACCAAGCAACGATGAACGCGACAGCGTAGAAGGTAATGCGTTGCATCATCTGGAGAGAAAAGATTCGCCGGTATTGGAGGAGAATAGAAATTTTGACGAAACACATGGACATGTTGTACATTATAATGGAGCTGTAAAAGGCCTATTGCTGTGACTTAGCATAATGATGACGAGCGGTTGGATGGAAGTCACGCCCCGATTCTTGCCATACCTTCATGTATGGGAAAAGGTGTGCTTCAGGCTGAACCCAAGTGTGTGATCCGAGACCAAATTTGCTCTCTGCGAAGCCCGATTAGCCTTGCTTGCATCTCTTGGGAGCAGGCGGCGTCTTACCAAGGCCAATAGTCACGGCGGCGGCGATGGCCAGGATCTGGGCAGCCACCATAACTCCATCATCCCAGCCAAAGGTGTGAAGAAGGACCAGTCGCGTATAAGACCGAAGCGTGACAGCGATGGTCGACAACGCACAGCAAACCGACAAGATCGTGCAAATCTCTGTGAAACGAGACTCGTCATCCACGGAGCGGTTACTCATCTTCTCAACGCCTCCAGCTCCGTCTTCGGAGCGTGTGTACATCGGGGCTGGCGGACAGGAACTGATACTGGGCAGTCGGGATCTTGACTCTCATAATCAAGTTATGAAGGCGTCTGAGCCCCAAAAGCTGGTTCGACAAATAGTCTCGCTAGACAGTTTGACAAGGCAGGCCATGGTATATATCTCCGGCCTCCCCCCTTGTCCCTTTTCCATCAAACACCACGATCCACCCCCGGTAAGCCACTGCAGACCCGCATGTCTCATGGTATGAAGCTGGCTGTCCTCGAATTCATCGACTAAGGCGACACCATCAAGCTGGTAGATGAGGATGCACGGAGATACAGTGTCATGGGAATCAACGACGTGAGTCTGTTCGCACTGGAAGACCCTGGTCCCCAGTCTGCCTGACGCCCCTGAATTGGGGTGGTAACAACGGGCGCCGATAGTACCCCGACGGCGTTTGGTCTACTGCAGGTCATACCAACTGAAGCCCAGCGGTTCATCGCCCCCAATCTGCTAAATCCTGTAAGTGGATACAGCTTTAGGCGACATTTGTTTTAGTGTGGTCAGCTTCGTCCAGGCCCCTGCTTCAATTGATGACCCGACCTGCTGAGGCATTGTACGTATCGTGTGTGTGGTGCCTAAAGCTTCCCGGTAGTGAGCTTCCATTTATTCTGAAGATTCACCCATGTGCCCATTCCCACTGTACAATGGGCCTGACTATTATGAGCAGCCGGATTATTGTTGAAAGTAGAGCCAGCACGACACGCGGGCCGGGTTCATAGGTAGAACCTATTGCGGCCTATTAACCACCAGGATACCAGGTTGCCCAAAGATATGGATATGCTTGCGAACATGTCATGTCATGTTATCAACGGGCTACTGCAGTTGTCAGGTGGAAGCTCATTCACTCCATGGAAAAGTGAGTTTGTGGAGGTCCAGGAGCACAAGTGTCAAATGGGTAGGCAGGGGAACGGACCGATTTTCGATGTGACGTGAAGATCTTACAGTAGCACTTGCTGGCCATTCATGAGGGATCGCCCGGATTGTGGATCAATCATGTCCACGGCAGACAATTTATGAACACTTCCGGTATTGTGAATTATGGGCCATCTGTGCTCTTTCACCGCCGGAAGAAGAGACACATGATGGGCCATCTTGAGCTCACCGATGATCGTCAACAGAGAATTTCCCGCTCGTAAATTAGCTTCATCAAGACGAAAAGTTGTAGATGGCAGGCGACCAAGCGACGGTGCGTTCCGCACGCGCGACAATGGAAGTCAGAGCAACCATGGAACGTTTGCGTCAACAATCTCGGTCAATGGTCGGTCTAGGCCCAGAGGCGTATCTTTCGGGTAAAGGGTATCTCCAGAGAAAACATGGAGTGTGGTCGCACCACGCTGAGTTGGCTGCTCCGTGGCTCTGTTCATTACGCCCCCCTCATACGACCAGCTGTGGCAACCTCGGCACGAGCGACGAGCGTGAAATTGACTCATGGGACAAGCCAAGTGACCCAAATGCGTTTTGCCGTCTGGGAAGAAGAGCTTGAGGCAGCTGTGAAGCCCCTCGCTTGTATCTGTACAGCAGATGGTATCGCGAACGGAGATACAACTGAGGAGTCCATGGCAGGAGCCCTAGGAGCCCCGAGCCGTGGGACCCGAGGGATCATGGCCATGAGTGATGAATACCAGCCTGGCTTGATCCAATGTCCCTTTCGTCTGGCTCAATGGGTTGACGGCTCCGTGGTGGACTGTGCCGCTACGGTACCGCAGCAGGCTGGCGCAAGTGGAGCAGGGGTGGCAGTCCATGTACATGTACACCATGACCGCTCTAGGAGATAAGATGCAAGGGCCTTTCCCCAGGGGATAATTAGAGGGACGAGCGCTGAAAGCCCTCTTGTCTTTCTCGCATAAGCCGACGGACATTACTACGCAAAACATCAAGTGTGCCGTGGGCCTCGTTCGCTCTCGTGGTGTTCGACTGCATGTCCGGCAGTCGAAGCTGTTTGTGGGCATCCTGTGCCGTCCGTCCGTCTTGTCAGCTTCGGTAGGGCCGACCTTCGTCTGTAGGGCTCACGGAGTCTCCGGAATACGTGAGCTCGAGCCCCGAACTTTAAAATTGTGGCGTGATAGATGTCGTCAGTCGAGGATCTATGGCTAGCGACGAACAGGATGCCGTGCCGGTCGGCACCACGAACGCCACAGTGACAGCTGAAGAGCCGGCGACAACGAACAACTTCTGCCTGTGCCAGTCCCTGTGTAGCGCAGAGGCCTGCTGACCCGTTTTGGTCCAGACTCTGAAAGCCAGACCAGACCAACGATTCTGGTGACTTGTGTGATCCAGGCTATGTAGGAGCCTTCCCCCCCCCCCCCCCCCCAGTCGACCCCGACATGACTTTTCAATCTTGCCAGTGTGACCTTCGACAAAGAAGCATTGTCCGCGAATCTCACACCATCCAAAGATACCCTTCACTTCTCATCTGCATCCGGCCTCTACACCGGATGTACGGCTTGGCGATATCGAAGGCATGGCTGGGGAGACGGGTCCGATCTCAAGTTCGCTACCGATCAATATGGTCATAGCCGGCTTTTTCGCCATTGCCTGCTTTAACTGTATCGAAATCTTGATCACCCTCCTCAACCGATTCAAGAGGCCAAAAAGCTTATACTTTTGGAGCATGCTGGTTACGACCCTCGGGACCCTCCTCCACACGATCGTCGTACTACTTCGCTATTACGCTTTGGGGCCTAATTTCACCCTGGCAGTGCTCACATGCGTCGGATGGTACGGCATGGTGACAGGCTTCTCTGTTGTCCTCTACTCACGCATTCACCTTGTCGAACCGGATAAGACCAAGACCCGGTGGATCCTCGTCATGATCGTCACGAGCTTCTGCGTCTTCCACGTCCCTGTCACCGTTCTATTCCTCGGCAGCAATACTCAGCACACCGCAACATTCATTCGGGCTTTTGACATCTATGAGCGCGTCCAGCTCGCGGGGTTCTGCATCCAGGAGTGCCTCATATCAGGATTTTACATTCTTGAAAGTCTTCGCTCCCTCAGGCCAATCCTCGCCGTCAAACTACCAAGGGAGCGCCAGATTATCAGGAACCTCGTCATCGTCAACGTTTTCGTCATGGTCCTCGACATCAGTCTGCTGGTGACCCAGTACACAGGCAACTTCCAGATACAGACAACCTACAAACCTGTCGTGTACAGCATCAAGCTCAAGATGGAATTCATCATCCTCAATAGGCTTCTCTGCCTAGTGCAGCACGGCAACAATAATGACTGGTACAATCTCGAAAGCAGCAGCGCTCGGTACGGCCAATGGCATCCTAGTATCTCTGATATACGATCGTTCGACCCCAATGCCCAATCAGTGGGACATTCCCAACATGGGATGCAGCTGCAACTGCAGCGAAGCTCTGAGCCTGCAGCGCAATCCTTGGGCGTGGAAGAGTCAAGCCGTTCAGTTGACACTACACTACCAAGGGATTTCCGGGTTCCGCCTCGTCCGCCTGTCGCTGCAATGCGCTAGATGACAGCCATATTTGCGCAATCTCACTCTATTTGTTCTTTCTTTGCTTTTGAGCCAGGGCATTAACGACAGCGACGGGTTCAACAATTAGCGAATTCCGATGTTTCAATCGCCCCCTATGGGGCCAGTAGTCTTTCCGCGATGCGGGCTCACCCCTGCTCCTCGTCTTGCTCTTAGTCGGTGCTGGGCCATGTCCCGAAACTCCCGCTTGCTAGAGGTCACTGTCCCTCGCAAGCAGCCAAGCTGCGAGAGATTGGCCCCCATGGGTCTGACAGGCTTTTGGTTCGCCGCTGGTCTAGCACCGGCACCTTCACCGCCGGGATTCCTGGCGCTGCGGCTTCTAAGCAAGATATAACTACCTAGCAGCGTCCAAAGAGAACGCTGTTAGAACCGGTGAGGCTCGGTGTTAGTGGACGCTCATGTCTGACTCTGAGGCGTGGTGGTGTCCTCAAGCATTATGCACTCTTTGCAACGAATACAAGGTAAGACATAGACTAATCATTATCGCGAGAAAGAGTATATTCATGAATATAGAACAATCGTCCTCGTGTACCTATCCGTCCTCGCGCCTGGCGCACGCACAGAGAGTCAAGGTAACATCCTTCGCAGACGTGCAGGTCTTGACCTGACTGCTAGCTGGAGGAGTGCCGTTGGCCCAGGTGATCGCGGGGCAGGTCGAGTCGGCGCTTTTCTCGACGAGCTTCTTGCCCTTGAAGGCATCACCAAAAACGCTGCTGAGATCATACCAGACCTTGGAGCCGTCAAGGGAGTAGGCGAAGTTGAGCTGGGGAGCGCCAGTGTAGAGGCCGTCGCGAGCGGTCGTGATTTTGATGGCCTTGCCGCCAGTCTTGGGGTCTTTGACAAAAGGTCCGGCGTAAGACCCAGACTTAGGGGCCAAACGATAAGGACCGGCGATAGCGCTGCCGACGGACCAGACGCTGACTTCGAATCACCGTGTGTTGCGACAAGGTCACGCTCCTCGTCACCGCCACGGTCTCACGTACTACGTCCAGATGTCGCGACCACGCCCTCTAGCAATGTCAAGGACTCGGTGGATGGATGGGATGCAAATTGATGGACTTCACTACACTTTGGCCGATCCTAATTTCGTCATGTAGCTAGCCCAATCCAAGAGCTTCAGCTAACACTCCCTTTCTAACCCCCGAAACTATCCAATTCAGCCATCCAAGAGGTGCTCCACGAGTTCAAGGCCTCTAGCCTCTTTCGAACGGGAAGCTGGCCAACGGAGCCCTCGGCCCAAGAGGTCTCAGGCTGATAACCCTTCTTGTCTTGAAGAAGTGTAGGCAAAGATTGAATGACCTGCTCCTTGACGAGCGAATGGGGGACAAGCCGCACGAAAACTGGTCGCCGGAATGGTTCAAGATGTTCGTACGACAGCCCTAGGCGCCAACGACAAGACCCTGGAGACCCGCTCTCAAGTTCCACGGCACCAATGAGTCCATGGTCGACACTTCAAAGCAATCATCGTCTCGTAGGTACGTGAAGGTGGGAATGGACGGGCAGCGGATGCTGAACACGTCGTGTGATCACCTGTTGGGCGAGGTGCGTTACTCTTGGGGCAACACAAGTAATCATGTTGTGCTTGGATGTCTGCACACAGAAGCTCTTCAGGACTCGCAAGTAGTATGGCTCACTGATTACATGTCTACCTCCTCGTGTACCTCGCCGACCCTATTCATGGTACTTGGCGACTGATCGTTCTTGATCGGCCTCATTTCCCGCAAATGCTAGCTGCCATCATAGCAGATGGAAGTAAATCTCTAGCCTGTGGTATACCTCTCGGACATCCCAGTCCGAGCCCTCCTCGTGTTATCCTGTGTAGCTCAAACGAGGGTCTTGACTCGAATGGCCGTTGCAATGCACTACACATTGCCTGTGCGAAAACCACCATTCCATATTCCCTTCCCAAGAAATCTTGAGGTAGGTAATGTCTCGTCGGGAGGGGAATGATTCAACACTGTCCACGTAGGGACACCCATCATGTGTCCTTGCAAATCCCAGATACATAGACTCTGATGATTTGACTTCCAAGGGCTCCGCTAGGTAATCAAGTCGCACCTGTCCAACAGAAGTTCTCCGCCCATCGGCATATCGAAAGAGTAGGCCGAGAATAGCTGGCTTGTCTGTTCCCCGAGTCCGACACGCGGCTAACTCTGTGATATTTGCCAAAGATGCGGACGTGAATGTATAAGCCTCGAGTACCACTCCGACAGGATAGGGCAACTCGGGAATCGGGAACACAGGGTGATTTGCGTTTGGTTCGGGACTAGGTCTCTGGAATGCCAGTAGACTAATGCCTTGGGATGAGTAGTCGTAAAAGAGTTGATGGCCGCCGCGCGCCGGGCAGTCTAAGATTGTAAAAGTCGGAACTAATTGTGATAATCTCGGGTGCCGACCTATGACCATTACGCGACCCCGGCTTGTGAGAAACTATCCATGTTAGATTAGACTCCCTATCTGATGTGATGGTGCTTACAAGCAGAATGTCGCTAGGTGTCATTTGGAAACGGCAATGCCATATCGCGATAACGAGCTCGTCTTCGTCAATAGGAAAATAAGTCCACTGCCCATGACACTCTTCGGTACTATAGCATCGTAAGTCTTTGTTTGAGGTATGAGCGTGTATTTTCATGATGCGGTGATGAAACAGAGCTGAGTAACCGGTTATTTTGGGTTTGTTACAATCGAGTGGCACCATCCTGATCAAGCCATGATTCTGCCCTAGGTCATGATACCGTAACAGTTCTGGAGACGGATGTGGCACAGCCCATATTGTGCTACGGGGCATCACAGTAGCCCGCGAGTCACCAGCCTGGGTCAGTCCGCGTAGCTTAACGCTCTAGGTAATTCGAATAGGTAAGTAAGGAACAGAAATGGAGCGAAATGAACTCACATCCGTATGAGCCTCAATCTTCCCAGCAATGGGTAACCGAACAGTCTCCCACCAAACCCCTGGCCGTCGATGGGATGTAAGTAGTGGTTTCGTAGAGTTTCCGAATATAATCTTTCGAACCCCAAGGTGATCTGCTGTTAGCCATGCGGTGTCGATAACATAGCTGCTGTCATCTGGGTCATTTCGTCTTCTTGAAGTGCCTCTTCGTGAAGTGCCTCTCCGTGTACTGCCCGTTCGTGTTTGTTTCAACGCTGCAATGTACCTGGCACACTCGAAAGCGATGTACCGCGCCCGAAGTCCGCGTGTGATGCGAAATTTGGAGCTGACGTGGCCGGCTACCTTTGGAAACGTATCCAGGGCGTAGTAGACAGCGCACCTATGCAGCTCCTGTCCACGGAGATAGTAATTTGCGATGTGTGTGCAAAGCTCCGGAGGTAGCGGTAGGGGAAATTTATAGAATTGAATCATGTAATGCTATAGCCACCGGATACGTCGCTCGTCTTCAGTAGCGGGTGGCTCGAACTTCGGGGCAGTTATTCGGAAGAATCCTGCTCTCCATTCTGCTGTGGTAAGGTCGTAGCATTCACTATGACATCCCATCATTTGCTTGTCGGAGTGCTCACAGACCCTTTCGCAAGAGGCGTCAGCGCATTCAATGTACGTATAGTCTGGCAGCTCCACCAATGGAGAGCTCTCGTGTGTGTCAAAAAAGATACCATCGATCGTCACTACTCCAGTTAGAAGATTACGACAAGTAGGGCCCCGATACGCACCAACAACAACCTTGCTTCCGTCGTCAATGTTGAACCTACATAACCCACACCGAAGGGGGACACAAATGTATGCCATGATTGGTTTCTGGTATGGGGACCACTGTGAAGTTAACCAGAAAACTGGGTCGCAGTGGTGGGCGGAAGTTCCCTGCTTTTATCTTGGAGTACAACACTTCTTGCGGGGCCACTGAGTAACTTATTAAGCATCATGTCATTGCCAAAACTGTCTCACGATTCCCGACTAACTATGGAGCAAAACCAACAACCGAAACAGAGCATCACAAGACATCAATTTCCCAAATCATAACACCAGAAACGCGAGTGCCTTTTCCAGACAATTACATCGCGACTGCCCCTTTTCCCCTTTTGCCAGTCTTTTTTCTCGGTGATCGTGGCATCCCCTTCAGAATATCGAAAGAAAGCGAATCTTAAGCCCTGTGTTTTCCAGGGCGTGACCTGCCATGTCCCATCGCTCCGCTGCTTTGGCCTCCAATCTGAATCTGATATAATCTCGTTGTCTTGATGAGCGAAGTCGCTTGGGTGGTGAGAGAGCTCCGAGGTGGGGGCATGTGAGCCTTGGATCTCGTCATAGGCCGTGCCGGAGGCAGAGGCATCGTAGGCGTCGTTGGACATACTATAGGTCTCATCCGATCCACCATAGACAGCGGCTGAGGTACTAGATGTATCGTCCAAGGCACCGTAAGTGTCGCTCAAAGTACCGTATGTCTCACCCGACCCACCGTAGGGGTCGTTCAGGGTTCCGTATGGGTTGCCAGAGGAACCACGACCCCCGTAGGAGCTTCCCTCGGCTTGGTTCTGTACTCCAGAGCCCTGAGTACCATGCGGCGTTCCTTTTACCAAGCCGTAGAATGTGCTGATGATCTCTCCTGCCCTGGAGTCGACGGAGATGTACAATTTTCGGTCGCCAATCGTCCGCGGTTTCCCGTCTAGTGGTTCCAGTTGGAGACCTCCAGCAAGATAAAACCAACAGCGAAAGGTGTCTACCCAAGTTGTCAGGACGTATATGCCCTCAAGCTTTTGTGCATCGACAGTATCTTTTGCTCTCGCGAATGCTTGAAGTTCGACCGCGCGATGGGTTCCATCGGCGCCTTTAGACTCAATAATCAACGACAGCTGAAGAGTAGAGTTCCTAGAATCGTGTAAGAACACGACCTGGTCGAATCTGTTCTTTGACCTGTTGTGCGGAGCCTGTTCGCACAATGCAACGAAGCCGTCTCGAGGGGCGAAGAGGCATTGAGTAAGTGCTTGGAAGACATCACTGCTCGTGTATTCGATATTGTGGCCGTGGCATCGTTCAGCGTCGGGCTGTAGGACTACGGAATCTATCCTCGACGCAGACTGTTGAGCCGCCACAGGGTCGTCCCATGATGGGTCGTCATGAAGGACCTTTGTTCAGCAACTCAAGGGCCGAGCTTGTTCGGGTTGCCCATCAACCCAATCACATCCCGAGAGCTACTCGTGTTCGTTAGGAGCTAACAGTGGAAATTCCATGTAAGATGCGGTAAGGGGGGAGTGAAACGTTTGATCCGATTCGTAGAGCTTGTCCCGATATCAGCAGAGACGCAGCCCGAGCCATTGCCTTTCCTTTGTGTTCTTGGATGAACGGGAAGCAATGGATAGATATGCAGTAAGTATGCAACCATGATTGCATCTCAGAGTTCTCGCCCTTAACCTAGCCCCAGTACAACTTCTTTTGGCTTGGATTGTCAACTAATCATGTGGTCATGAATTTCGGTGAAAAGCACACACATAGATTCACCTATTGCGTCGTTACGGATGATATCATCAAGAACCACGATGTAAGAATCCACAGTATCTACTCCAGCAGTCCCAGGAACTTTCTTGCAGCAATCGGTCGACCGGACTGGCGGGTCTTCCAACTTTGAACGAGGCCCATCGTCTTGGCCAAGACCCTGCCGCACTCTCTCTCTGAAAACAATCTCCAAAAAGCTGGCCGTAAGCTCCTCAGAGGCATATCTTGGCGAGGCCTCACCGTTGCTAAGCGCCTAATCTGGAGCTCTTCCAAGGCGCTGCTCGAAATCGTAAGCGCTGTACCATACATGCAGGATAACTCAAGAACTGCTCGTGCTGGCGAGAACCTTGGAACGCTAGAAACACTCCATGATATGACATGAGTCTGACCGTTACTCATTTCGTGGATATATCGATCGAAATCTCCATGATTATCGAGCAGATCGAATTTCCAGACTCAAGAACGCCAAGTTTCACATGGAGCTCGTCCACGAAACGGATGTACTAGATCGAATCACGCAGCGTATCCTCGTCGCTGTCATATCAAGGAACAAATTTCCCTCTAATGGTCATCTACCTTAGTTTTCAAGCCTTGAATAGGACACTGAATGTCCGCCCTTCTGCTTTCGGCCTTCACCGAAAGGTGCTTGAGCGCGACCGCCAGCCGAGTTCCGCCCTTGGTAATATGGTGAGCATGTGTGTTCCTCGACGCGAAACGCAGTTTCAACACAAACCACCTCAGGTACTCTAGCAGCCCCACAGACTCATAGGAGAACAGCAGCTACAAACTTCAGTCAGAGTGAACAGCAGGCCACGACAGTCGTATGAGACCTTGCACAGCAAACACGTGACGGGGACTTCGGCTCACGACCAGATTGCTACAATTCGCAAAGAGGGGTTTCATTGCCACGTCCCACAAGCTACATGTCACCACGGAATTGAACAAAGTGGATTGATTGTTGTTAAGGTACAAAAGGAGACTTCCAGAAGTCCAAACGAAGGTAATTGGTCAGATCCAGCATCGGTAAGGAGTCTTACCGGGGCGATAACGACAGAACAAATGCATCAAATGAGGACTCCACATTTGGGATGAAAGTACTCCTGGGTCACAGAACAGAACCTTGCCTGATCGGCAACACACCCCCTCAGATGGGTAGGCGAGCCTCTCTCTGACCATCTGAACCACGAAAGATCAGGCAGATGCCTGTTGGCGGCTTTTGGTAGAGAATTTGGTGCCTTTGGAACAGTTGGCGTTCTCAGGGCAGATGAAGGAAATCGTGCTTGTGAAGCAAATAAGGATGTGTGTAAGTGTTAGGAGAGGTGGGCGAAATTGAGCAAGCTGTTCACTGGTGGACCGCTGGTACGCACTCCATCTGCAGAAGCTTCACGAAGTTCTGATGCTTCTGAGTCGGGAGAATCTTTGTAAGCCCATCGCTCACTATCTTGTCAGTGCTCATCCAGTCCACGGATATCTTCCCCTGTCTGACTGTTTGTCGGATCCAAAGACGATGGATGTCAACATGCTTGAGCTTCGTAGTGGCTTGAGGCCTCTCACTAGTGAGTAACAGCAGCGTTTGGCGGTTATCACAGAACATCTGGATCGGAACCTTGCCATGAAAACGTAGCTGAAGCTCCTTGATCAGACGAAGAGTGGCAAGGTAGTTCCTCGCTGCGACACTGAGGGCCACCAGCTCAGCTTCGGTGCTAGAAGTGACCACGGATCGCTGCTTTGTAGCTTTCCAGTCAATTGGACCTCCAAAGAGCATGGTGGTGTATCCTTGTGAGCTAAATCTGGTGATGGGATCATCGCCGAATGATGCGTCGCTCGCACAATACAGCGATGTAGAATGGTCTCCTGATCCTCCGTAGGACAGCGAGAGAGTCCTTGTGCGATAGAGGTAGCGGAGACAGTGGTCTGCTGCAAGGTGATGGAGTTCTGTCGGCCTGAGCAGAGACTCCGCAAGTCTTGAGGCAGCTTTGGCCACATCAGGTCGTGTTGTGGTTGCTGCGTAATTGATGGAACCAATTTTGCGTTGGTATAGTTGAATGGATTCAGCAGAGGCTTCGTAATCCTTTGGAGCAGGTGCTGGGTCTGTTGATAGAGGCGTCAAATGACCTCTGGTGGATGGCTGGAGGTTGAGGTCCTTCATCTTTTCAGTGATGTAGTTCTCCAGAGACAGCCAGAGCTTGCGCTGGCTACGATCTCTGACCACTCTGATGCCTAAGAACCATCTGACCTCGCCAAGTTCTCGCATCTCGAACAGAGACTTGAGCTGGCTCTTCAGCTCTTCGGCCGCTTGGCGATCCTCTTTGCGGTTCATGAGGATGATGTCGTCAACGTAGAAGAACATGATCATGCCTCTGCCCATGAAGACACAGTTATCTTCCTCGAGAGCCACGAGGCCGATCTTCCGCATAGCCTCGGACAGCAGCTTGTGCCAGAGAAGCGGTGATCGGCGCAAACCGTACAAAGCTCTCTTCAGCTTGAAAATCGTGCGCCTCTGTGGAGCGCCCTTCTTCTGTTGCATCTCCTGCATGAGATCCCAGCCCTGAGGGGCCCAGACGTAGACTGTCTCGTCGAGGTGTGCATTTGGAAAGGCGTTGACGGCATCCAACTGGTGCGTGTCTAGGTCAAACTCTGCACAGATGGCCATCAACGTTCTGAACGTCTTGGCTGCCAGTGTCGACGCGTATGTTTCCATCTCATTCTTGGGCTGTTGGTCTCCTCGTACGCAGAGCCTGGCCTTGAACTTGGTCACGTAGCCGGTGGAGTCAACCTTGTATTTCCAGACCCAGGTCAACCCGAGAACCTTGTGTATTTCCTGGTCGACCGATTCGAAGGGGACTTGCTCGATTGTGTCCATATTTTCAATGGTGTTGACCTCCTGGACGCTTGCTTCTAGCCACTGCTTTTTGTGATCAGAATGAAGCATCTCCTTCCAGGATCTTGGCTCCGCGGGCATATCTGTTCGGAGAAGCGGTTTCTTGTTCGATGGAGTCTGAGTGTGAAAGAATGAGTATTCCACGGTCAAATGTGATGATGGAGGCATTTTCTTGCTGCGGCGGGCTCCTAGAGCCTGGTCGGTGGGGGTGCCGTCTTTGAACTGTGACGGCTTTCTGTCTCTAGCGCTCCTTCGAGTGCCTTGGATTTGTGTTGATGGCGACGGCTGTGGGGCTGGTGCCACTGATGGTCGGGCCTCCACAGTCTCTGTCTCGTCTTCAGCTGAACTTTGATCAGCTGGTGTGTGTTGAGGTGTTGATTCAGGGCTCCGAGCTACTTCGATAGTGTCTTCAATAGCCTCTTCAGTCACTTGAATGGTGTCTGGCACGGGGATCGTGTCTTCCACAGCATCTTCAGCCCCTTGAATGGTGTCTATTACGGCATCTTCCACCCCCTCAGAGACAGCTGGCTGGCCTTGTCCAGTCTCCGTCTCTGGAGTTGGACGTGGTGACGGCAGGACATCATCTCTGCTGGCTGTGTGACCTTCCCGGGGTCGCAGTATCTCCGCGTTGATCTTTCCTCCAAGTTGGAATGTCCGGGCTTTCTCGAACAGGTCGATGGTGGCAACATCGAACTCGTCAATGTCCAGTGACGAGTTGAAAGGATTCTGGGCGTCCGCAACGGGCACGTCCAAAGCCTGGAATTCGTCCTGTAGAATTGGCTTTGGGGATTGGGCGTCCTTGAAAACTGTGGACTCATCGAAACCCACGTCTCTTGTCCTCAATACTGCTTTCATCTCTGGAACCCAGATTCTGTATATGTTGCTGCTGTCGTATCCACAGAGATAGCCGATGTGGGCTCTCGGAGCCAGCTTCTGCTTTCGGTTACGTCCCTCTTGGGCGTCTGCCGTGAGAGGATACGCCCTGCATCCGTATCTTCGCAGGTGAGCCAGGCCTGGAGCCGTAGTTCGAGCGGCAAGGCCCTTGGAGTTGAGCCAGTCGTTCAGCCTTCCTTCTGGTGTCGCCCACTGTAGGCGTCCCTTCGGCGTGAGATTGTGGAGATATGCAGCGGTTTGTACCACCTCTGGCCACAAATCCTCCGGGAACCCAGCAGCCGAGGTAAGGGTTCTTGCGATGGTGAATATCGTGCCTCCATTGCGTTCTGCGGCACCGTTCTGTTCTGGTGTCCTTGCGGCTGATCTCTCCAAGAGAATGCCGCGCTCTTCTGACCAAGTAACCAGATTGCTGCGTAGTGCTGAGTCCCAGTCAACTCTCAGGACCTTGATGACCAGATGGTACTGTCTCCAGAGAAACATCTCAAAGTTGATAAACGCCTGGAAGCCATCTGCTCTGGCAGGCAGAATCCTGACAACAATCTTCCCCGAATATGCGTCCGTTATTACAAGGCACGACTCCATGCCGTTGTACGACTTCCCAGGGCTGAAGAAGTCCAGGTTGACGCGCTCAAATGGATTCGTCGTCGTGTACGTTGGCTGTCTCCGAGATACAATCTTCTTGGATTTCGCTACCCCGCAAGACTCGCATTCGAATGTTGTTGGCCCTTTCACCCCAACTCCAGTACAGCTGTATGGCAGCTGCTGTATGGCCTCTGGGTGGGCATGAGCCAGCCGTTCGTGCCAGAGCCTCGAGTCGCTGACCATCGCGGCTCTCTGCTTCTTGGAGTGATAGAAGGAAGTGGTGCTATGTAGGGTGTTCACCGCATACTGGCCACCCTTCTCCTGAAGTGGGATCTCTGAGCCAGTGGCTGGGTTGAACAGCATGTTCCTGAGGGAGTCCAGTCCGAGTCCTTGGCGTTGGAGCTGCCTGGCTGAAATAAGCGTCGTCGGGTAGTCTTTGATGTACGAGACATCATGGCAGGTGATGCTGATGACGTTCTGCTTGCTGTCGAGGGTGTCGATGGCCATCGTGCCATGCCCTTCGACGGGGCTTGATTTGCCTCCTCCTGTGCTGTATCTTACAGTGTCGGTGGCCTCGCGAAAGTTGGTGAGGAGGTCTTTGTTGTTGGTTATATGGTTGGGTGTACCCGAGTCGATCAGGAACTCGTGACGGAGATCCCCTCCTCGGTTTGTCCGTTGAAACTCGTCCGAATCAGCGACGGAGAAGTTGCTCATGAAGTTGGTGTACTCGTCATCGCAGCTCTGTTCATCATCGTCACCGAGGAAGTTGTTAAAAGCAGAGACGGCGACTCCACTGGTGCCTCTTGCCTCCTGCCGCTTCTTTTTGTCCTCCTTGATTTTCTCGTTCCAGAATTGCAATGTGCTTGGCTTCATCCTTTTCTTCGCTTCGTCAATGTAGTCCAGCAGGCTCTGATCGGATTGATAGCTCTTCTTCCTCCGGTGTTCCGCGATATTTGGGCACAGACAGATGGGCTGACACGCCTTGGGTGCCCTCTTCTGCTGTACACAGTCGCAGAATGGTCTGCGAGAAGGCGAGCTGTTTGGCTGTTGAGGAGAGTCACGATGGGAATCCTGGGCACTCGTCCGATCACTTTGACCATTCCGGTCCTTGCCCATGAAGGTCACCGAGTCGCTGTAGAAGGACGTCTGAGATGGCTTGGTGGTGAGGCGATGCGGTTGGTAGTCTCTAAGGTAGCTCTTGTACCTCAACGCCAGTACCTTCCCTCCATCACGATCATCCAGCTCCCGGCGAACTTGGTGGGCGCACTCTGCTTCGGCCCACCCTGGAGACACGGAAAGAATTGCCCGAAGGAATTGAACATTTTGATCTGCGGCTTCTTTAAGCTGAGGAATCCCGTGCTTCTCAACTTCGATACAGAGTAGGATGAAGTCGTCAACCCACTTCTCATGGTCCATCTTCTTGATCATCGCCATATGCTCCTCCCAGCGCTGGCGAATGTATTGTTTCTGTCCCATGTCGGAAGGGGCGAAGTGGTCCTTCAACGCCTTGAGCCACTCCTGGCTGCTTTCCTCGTTCATGAAGACGGCCGAAAGGCTCCTGTCGACTGTGTTGAGGATGTATTTCTGGACCTCCTGGAGGCCCGCTGACTCCCTGTTGTAGATGTCCAAATGGATCTTGTACAACGTCAGCAGTGTGCTGAGATCTCGCGTCTCATCTTCGAATGACGGTGCTGTTGGCTTCTTGGCCCTCTTGGGCCGTCTGTCAGCCTCTTTGTCTGGGTCGACTAGATCCCAGGCCTCGTAGGAGGTCGCCACGGCTCTGACGGAGTTGAGCCATGTCCTCCATTCCTCCCTCCTTGTAAGTGTCACTCTGTGCTTACCAGAGTCCATCTTGAGGATCCCTGGGCGTTGTCGGAGACCGTCGGGGAGGTCGTTCGATGGTCGCGACTGATCGCGTGTATGTTGAATATCATCAATTGACCCCGCGTGTACTCAAGCCCTAGGCCACACGTCTCGGAGGTTCAATTGGTCTTGAGGAGCTGATTTCTCCTGCTTCGATGTGTCGTGGAGAGATGATCGCTCTCCTGGAGGATGTCGGTAACGGCCCTTGGCCAGTGGTCGTCAATGGCGAAACGTCGCGTCAATTGACTGTTGAAGTGCAGCGGCGATTCAGCTGTAGACAGCTTCGCAGCAGGCGTATTGGCCGTAGGCGCCCTGCTGTAGATATCGAAGGTCAAGGAGCTGTATCGTCGCCCGGGCTCATAACTGTCACCACGGAATTGAACAAAGTGGATTGATTGTTGTTAAGGTACAAAAGGAGACTTCCAGAAGTCCAAACGAAGGTAATTGGTCAGATCCAGCATCGGTAAGGAGTCTTACCGGGGCGATAACGACAGAACAAATGCATCAAATGAGGACTCCACATTTGGGATGAAAGTACTCCTGGGTCACAGAACAGAACCTTGCCTGATCGGCAACACTACACCATTCGGCTAGGAGGGCCACTAAGACTATAAAGGGAAGAGATGGCCGTCCTGCCCCCGCTCCGACCTTAGCGCCGAGGCTCCGATGGGCTCAGAGCGACACCAGAGCATCTAATCAGATGCGCTGATGATCTTATCAGATGCTATTTCGGCCAAAAAGGGCTTAACACTTGCGTTATTAGGTGGGGGATCAAGCTGGGATCATCGGCCACACACAGGGATGAGCTGTGCTGCCGAGATGATGTTGAAAATTTTATCAGATCCTCGCCTTTTCTTGCCCTGAGCTTCCCTCGTTCCTTGGCCCCCCAGCCGTGCCGTGACCTGGCACGCACGCCTCCTTCGGCCCCGGCATCGGATGGTCGCACGCGGGCATTATGCAGCCATTCTCAGGTCACATGTGTGCCAACGGCCCCTCCAAGCCCTGCTGTCCCTTTTGTCGATCGGCAAACGCATGTAGCTCCCTTATAAGCTCGTCTGGCCCTTCTGCAATCGGCTACACTTGCCTCGCTTCTCTTCGAGCTTCTGTCTCTGACGTTATTTTCTCACGGGATTTCATTCATTATTTCTCGTGCCTCACCCCGCGACGCCATCCCCTCATCATCATTCCCAGGGACAGCTTCGACCTGCATTCGACAGACGCGGTCCACACCACCCCACGGCATTCGATGAATTGATTTCCTTCCTGTGAGGCGACAATCCGGAGTCGGATTCTGACAACAAAACAATGGTTGTCACAGAGAAGCCTCTCGAGGCTCCCGTGCCGCCTTTGGTGGCGGGCCAACAAGATCGCGAGATGCTTCCCCAACAGCCTGCTGAGCCGACAGAGAAAAGCGACGCGACAAGCGTCAAGTCAAAGGATATCGAGCAGCCTGCCAGCGAGTCTGTACGTCAACCCACCTCTCATGCCAACCGCGCTTCATTGTTTCATCCCCAACGATGGCCAAAGCCATTGTCACCATGATCTGATCATTGTCGTTAGGTTTTTCACTCCCTCACCATCTACTTCCGCTGCCTCTTCGCCGCCGACCCAACATGGCTCGACATTACTCTCATCGTTGGTGGCTCCATATGTGCCGCTGCCGCCGGAACTCCGTTCCCCTTGATGGCGATTCTCTTCGGTCAGCTCGTCGATGACCTCAACGACGCTACTTGCGCCGCCGAAGCGCAGACCGCCGACCCCTTCGCCTATGCGTCCGATATCAACGAAAAGGTTCTCCTCATGGCCATCATTGCTATTGCAGCCTTCTGCCTCATCTACATCTACATCCTCGCCTGGGGCGTTATCAGCCAGCGCCTTGCCCAGCGTCTTCGCGTTCGCTACCTCGCTGCCCTTATGCGCCAGCCGCCTTCCTTTTTCGACGAGCGGGCCAACGCTGGCGAGGTCTCTAGCCGCCTCCACGGCGACATCACGGCCGTCCAGGCGGGTACCTCGGAGAAGGTTGGCATTTTCATCTCAAGCATCAGCTTCTTCGTTACCGCTTTCATTATTGCCTACATCAAGCAGGCGAAGCTTGCCGGTATGCTGACAGCCATGATCCCGGCCTTCATGCTCATGTCGGTGATTGGTGGTGCCTACTTTGCCAAGTATACGGCGCGCATGTCCACGGCCATCGGTACAGCATCGTCTCTGGCTGGCGAGTGCCTGCGGAACATTTCGGTCGTGCACGCCTTTGGAGCCGGCCCTCGGCTGGAAGCTCGTTTCGCCGACCTGATGCTCGAGGCTCGGGCCGCCGGCATCAAGAAAGCCGTCGTGGCTGCCATTCAGGCTGGCCTTTTGTACTTTATTGCTTATGCCGGCAACGCGTTGGCCTTCTGGCAGGGCAGCAAAATGATCGCCGAGACCAGAACAAACCCCAACGGCACCTCGATGGGTGATATTTACACTGTGGTTCTCCTGATTGTTGACGGTAAGCCCTCTTGCGCGGTGCGAATCAATGGAGTTTTCTGATATCCTTGTTAGCCTGCGTCATGCTCGGCGGTATTGCCCCTATTCTGCCCCTCTTCGGGGGTGCTTCGGCCGCGTTCCTCCGTCTCCAGCATGACATTGAGGCCCCTTCGACCCTCGATGCCACGTCGGACGCTGGCAAGATTCTGCCTGCCGAGAATGCCTCCTCGACTGGCATCTCCTTTAACAATGTCAGCTTCTCTTATCCTTCAAGACCCACGCAACCAGTTCTTCGCAACGTCAACCTGACGTTCCCTACCGGCAAATACACCGCCATTGTTGGTCTTTCCGGCAGCGGCAAGTCAACTATTGCCTCCCTGATCAGCCGTCTCTACGACCCGGGCGAGGGTTCCATCACGTACGACGGCCAAGATATTCGCAATATCAACCTTCGCAATCTTAGGAGCCACATGGGTTTCGTCCAGCAGGAACCTACCCTGCTCAACAGTTCCATCCTGACTAATATTGCCCTCGGTCTCGTCAACACGACCAAGCCTGCTCACGCTCACCTCAAGTCTTTCCTCAACTGGAACAACCTTACCGAGCTCGGCAACAAGGGCAAAGACCTCAGCGCTTCTGCTGAGGCCCTTGGTCCCGAAGCCGTCGAAATTGTCAAGCTCGTTCACGACGCTGCCGACCAGGCCGATGCCGCCAGCTTTATCGAGCGCCTCGAGAGCGGCTACGGCACCGTAGCTGGTCCCGGTGGTTCTCTCATCAGCGGTGGCCAGCGTCAGCGGATCGCGCTCGCTCAGGCACTCATCCGTGACCCCCAGATCCTAGTCCTTGACGAGGCCACTGCGGCCCTCGACTCTGCCAGCGAGCGCCGCATCCAGGAGGCTGTTGAGCGCGCCGCCAAGCACCGTACAGTCATCTCCATCGCCCACCGTCTGTCGACGATTCGCAAGGCAGACAACATTGTCGTCATGGAAGCCGGTCAGGTCGTCGAGCAGGGCTCCTACGCTGAGCTGATGGCCATTGAAGGCGGCGTGTTCGCCCGAATGGCCAGCCTGCAGTCTGTGGGCACTGTCGACCGTGGCGAGGGCAGCTCCATCTCCGGCGACTCTCTGGATGCCTCTACGCTCAAGACCGACATCTTCCCCTCGGAGAAGCTGGACCCTGCAGACCATATCCTGAGCAAGCAGTCCTCCGCCAAGGAAGCAACCGAAAAAGGCAAGGAGGAGGAGAAGGAGGAGGAAGAGCCCAGGACGGAGCTGGACACAAAGCAGCCCTTCTTCTTCGTCACCAAGGGACTCGGCCGCCTCGTTCGCCCGTCGCTGCTGTGGCTCGTGGGCGCCATCATCGCTGCCGCCATCGTTGGCTGCACGTTCTCCTCTGCTGGTGTCATTCTCGGTTACACTGTTGGTGCGCTGAACCCTTGCGCCAACACAGTCGAGCGCATCCTCGACCTCGGACGATTCTTTGCCGGCATGATCTTTATGCTGGCTTGCATTGAATTCTTCGCCAACTTTGTCGCGTGGTCCTTCTTTGGCGTCGTGGCTGAGAAGATGCTTTACGCTGTCCGCGTTCTCTCCTTCCGCTCCCTGCTCGAACAGGACCTCGACTGGCACCAGTCGGAGACGCCCACGAAGCTGCTGACGATCATCACCAAGGACAGTGCGGCCCTCGGCGGCTTCAGCGGCTCGACCATCGGCACAGTCTTTGCCATTGTCGTCAACTTCTTCATCGCCATTATCTTGTCGCACATCATCGCTTGGAAGATCGCCATCGTTTGTCTCGCCACCATCCCCCTCCTCCTCGGCGCCGGCATCATGCAGCTGCGCATGCTGGCTCGCTATGAAGAACGCCAGGCTGGCGCCTTTGCGGACGCGACGGCCGTTGCCGTCGAGGCTGTCCATTCGATCCGCACCATCGCGGCGCTGTCGCTCGAGGGTGAGATCATGGGCTCCTACACGCGCCTGCTCCGTGGACCGCAAAAGATGATCTTCCGCTCGTCGGCTTCGACCAACATCTGGCTCGCCATGCAGCACAGCATGGGCACGCTCATCTACTGTCTCTCGTACTGGTGGGGCTCCCAGCTCATCATGCGCGGCGAGTACAACCAGACGCAGTTCTTCATCATCCTCATCGCCATGCTCGTCAGCGCGCAGCTCTGGGGCACCATGTTCTCGCTGGCGCCCGAGTTCTCGAGGGCCCGCCTCGCTGTTTCGCGCATCCTGAACGTCATCAACCTCGGATCCGGCCGCGATCTCAGCAAGGCCCAGCTCAAGACGCTGCAGACGGCGCGCGAGAGCAAGACCGGCGGCGACAAGGGCGCCCCAAGCAGCGATGGTGCTGACGCCGAGGCCGCCAACGAAGTGCAGCTGAAGCAGCCTTTCAAGGGCGAGAGCCGTGGTGCCAAGGTCACGTTTAACAACGTCGGTTTCACATATCCAAACCGTCCTGACGTGCCTGTTCTCGATGGTGTCTCCTTCACTCTGCAGCCTGGTCAATTCTGCGGTAAGCACAATCATTTCGTTGCCTTTCAAAACGAAGAACGTGTAACTGACGCAATCTCCCCGCAGGCCTTGTCGGTCCCTCGGGTGCTGGTAAGAGTACTATCATGTCACTCGTCCAGCGACTCTACCACCCGACAACAGGCACCATTTCGCTCGACGGCCAGGACCTCAAGCCGCTGCCACCCTCGTTCCGCGAGTCCATCGCCCTGGTGCCACAGGACCCGACGCTCTTCGACGGCACTGTGCGCTTCAATGTCGGCCTAGGCGCCGCACCCGGCACCGAGGCCACGGATGCCGAGATTGAGGAGGCGTGCCGTCTTGCCAATATCCACGACACAATCATGGCGCTGCCTGACGGCTACGACAGCGAGTGCGGCGCCTCGGCACAGAGGCTCTCGGGTGGTCAGAGGCAGCGTCTCGCCATTGCGCGCGCCCTCGTGCGCAAGCCGAGGCTGCTGCTGCTCGACGAGAGCACGAGCGCGCTCGACGCCGCGAGTGAGGCGGCGCTGCAGGAGGGTCTCGAGAGGGCGTCGAGGGGCACCACTGTGCTGGCCATTACGCACAGGCTGCACACGGTGCAGAAGGCGGATGTCATCCTCATCGTCGAGGGCGGCAAGATTGTCGATCAGGGCCGCCACACGGAGCTCATGGAGAGGAGGGAGAGCTATCGCATCAACGCCATGCAGCAGATGCTGCAGTGAGGAGATTCAAGGTGCGGGATTTGTACTTGTTCGAGAGAAGATAGATCTGGCTTTTATGCCTTCATAATAGAGAGCGTTCATACTTTGCTTGGAAGGGCTGAATTGATTGTCCTGGTGTCAGACGGGCATTCTTCTGTCGCCGTCAAGGCGTTACGACAGCGCTCAGCTACGATGCACAAACGAAGGGGTTTTTCTATGAGTGGTGCAGCCGCCAACTACGTTTGAGGCTGTCCTGTGCGAAGCGTTGGCCAGATGCTTGGTTGATGCAATGCCTAACAGCCATGGGCAAAAACTAATGACAACAAGCTGAATAAGGCAAGACATAGGCACGATCAAAATTCAGCGCAATAGTTTCTGTTTTCGAACCAGACTATCAAGGAAAACACCCGATACACGTTACCTCGGCCGATCCGCCGTCGCCGCCCACCACAGGAGGGCCCTCAGCAATCTTCCTATGCGGGTGACGGCGAAAACCGCCAACTCCAACTGAGCCGTCAACTCAACAACCTCGATCATCCTCCACTAAAGCAGAGACCATTTGGTGACGGCCGTAAAGCTTTGGCGCCAGTGATCCCGATGATGGCTAGGGCTGCGGGTGGCCTAAGCCACAACACCAGTGCCGGCACGGGCCTTGACAAGGGCGCAGACGCACGAGGCTGGGTCAAGACTATTGAATGTTAGTAGAGATCTTCACTGTGCTCACGGCGATCCTTTGAGACTTACGTGTAGCTGTAAGGGGGCGAGTAAGAGCCCGTTTGGGTAATGTCAATGGGGCTGTTGGTGAAGAGGTTGTTTCTCTGGACGGCGAAGCCGGGCTCGTCGCTGTCGAGGTTCGTGACGATGGCCTGGTTCGTGTTGATGAAGACGGTGTTCTCGACGAGGACCTGGGCGCCCATGCGCGAGTTGACGCCGGACGTGGGGTTGTTCTCGTAGCACGAGCTGTAGATGTGGCCGGTGCCGAAGCGGATCGAGGGCAGGCGGGAGTTGACATTGTAAAAGTGGTTGTGATGGTAGGTGACGCGCAGCTTGCCGCGGTCCTCGGAGGCGTTGTTGTCGGAGTGACCGACGAGGGAGCCCTTCCAGTGGTCGTGGAACTTGTTCCAGCTGATGGTGATCTCATCCGAGGCGTGCGATGCGTCAAGGAGGCCGTCAAAGTAGTCCTTGTCGCCAACGATGCCATCGCTACGGAAGTCGCAGTGGTCAACCCATACGCGGGTTGCCTGGTCGAGAGACACAATGTCGCCACCAGGGATGGGGTTGTGGAAGACAAGGTTACGGATGATGACGTTGCCCGTGCGGCGGACACGGAAGCCGCCGTCACGGAGACCAGAGGAAGCACCGACACCGATGACACTCGTACCAGCCAGAAGGTCCATGCGGCCGCAGCCCGAAAGGATGCCGGAGATGCGGATGACGCCAGCGTTAGCAATGGCTGTCTTGAGGGCCGCACAAGAAGTGACAGTCACGCCGCTGCCGCTGCCACCACCCGTGGTGCCAGCACCGTAGCCGACGAGCTGGTCAATGGGAGCTGGTCCGCACGAGTTGCCACCGCTTGAAGGAGGAGGCGAACTGGGAGGGGGTGTGCTCGGAGGAGGAGTACTCGGAGGAGGAGTGCTTGGCGGCGGAGTGCTCGGGGGAGGGCTGCTCGGGGGAGGGCTGCTCGAGCTTGGGAGACACTGTGAGTACCACTGGTTAGACACCACACAGGTCCATCCTGTAGTCCATGTCAGCCTCAATAGTTTAAACAGCCCAAAGTTTCTGAAATATCAGGTGCACAAACCAGAGGTGCAAGTCGTCGGGCCGGTGTGGCCCTGTCCACCGCATTGGCCATAGGGCTGCTGTTGAGCAGAGGCCAGACCCAAAAAGGCCAGAAGGGCCAGGTTCTTCAGCTCCATTGCAAGGGTTGTGAAAGTTTGGGACGATGGGGGAGATCGTTGGGCTCGGGTGTCGGGTCGATCACGATTGCAGATCCTATGTGGGAAGACAATGTCGAGGTAAAGATCTACAGAAGAGGACTTCAACCCCATGGGCAGACACGGACTTTATGTCCTTCCTTGAGCTTGACCATCCTGTCAATTTTCCTCCCAGGCCACAGTGAATGCTGCGGATAATCTGATTGAGCGAGTTGTCCCATTCATCTATTTCTCATCGGATTTCCCACCACTCAAGACACCTCGGATCGTGATACTCCTTTGCCACTTTCTTCATTTTAATTTCAGGACTGGCAGATATTTCAGTCAAACATGTCCAGCAACCCCTCAACGAGGCAGTGCTGGAGTTTGTGGGTGTCTTGACCTACCACCGTTCAACAGCTCCGCATCCCGTCCAACACTACCTTCTTGGCATGTTCGGAAAACCTGGGGTTGCAAGCCAAAAGTTAAACGCGTGGAGAAACCTGCCATATGTTCGGGAGTTGTATCGGAGTTCCTCCCAATGCCGCCAATCGCCCCCTGCGGCTAGTCCGCAACGGCCTCGTGGGACTGTCTCCGTGTCCCGATCGGGGCCCGCAAACAAGTGCTGTTCACAGGGGAACTGCCCCGTCAAGTTACCCTCATCTCGGTTCTCGTCACGCCCTTAAGCCAGATTTGCTTCAGATAGAGTAGTGTAGCGCCTTCTGCCAATACCAAGACCCCAAATCGACCGCTGAGCTCCAAATGGGGGACGACGCCAAGAAGCGTTAAATAGTCGTTCCCCTCGGTCTTCTCTGACAAATATGTTGGTTCTTGCCTGCAAATGCCTCCCCGATTGCTGGCTTCACAAGGGACCCAGTCAGTCCACATAGAGCCGTCAGGATTATCTGGTTTGGATCTCGTGTTTGTTCATCGCTGATGGTGGGCGCAAGCCATGCTACACAAACCAGGTCTTCCTATGCAAACCATATTAGCTTTGGTTCGCCAGTGTTGCAAGGCGCCGAAAATGGCAACTCAGCACGGCAGGCAAGGCATCACAGGGTCGCATTTTAGTAGGTTCTCTCCCACAGATGCTCTCAGTTTGGTTCTCGATGACCTCAGCTGCAGGCGTCATTGGCGGAAATGTCTTCGACCAGCTCCGGGCACGCCACCAAAGGAGGCGACAACACTGGCATCTTCAGAAGCAGCAATCATTGAAAGGTTTGACGTCAACAATCATTTGCAAGATTCGGAATAGAACGAACCCTGATAGAACGGGAATTCTCACAGCACGCAAAGGTTTCGACAGCTGTACGCGCAGTCACCATGTTGATGGGGCCGATTTGGTCCTGTCGGGCCGGTCATTTCTGGGTTCGACATTCTCTCTGCTCGACCTCTTGTTTTGTTTTTCATTGGTCGGTTTCGCTGGCGAAAATGACCTGATGACGCCTTTCGCAGGTGAGGAGGCCAGCCCAGGAGAAAGTCTATCTGAGATGTGTTTACGCTGTAACAAAAGCAGGAGTATGGCATAGGTTGCCTTGTTCAGCGTTACCTTTTCTATAGGAAGCCAGATTGTCTTGCCAAAATCCAGTCATCCTATTCTTCTGTATACTAACAAGTTCAACGTCATTCTTCTTCGCACTACCCTGTACCTTGGCACTCACGGGATTGAACTGGCAATGCAGCATGGCCAGACTCGTGCTTTACCACGCATCGACAAATACAGAGACCAAAGGCACACGATGAATGCTTCTAGTTACACGTCTATGGATGAAAGAGCATTGCCACAGCTACTGCTCCGTTCTACATTCAAGCTTCTTGAGCCATCTCTTTTGTCAATGCATCTGACTTTGAGGACTGACGTACGTGCCAATGAGATAACCAGGCAACAAAGAAGCAGACGACCGCTGCTACAAGTAAAAGCGGAGCTACGTGTGCTATCTAAGGTACCTGAGTGGAAGGATGATCACAATGCCGTGCTGCTCTAAGATCTAACGGCAGGGCCTAGATCTGACTAGGTATGCCGCCCAAATAACACGTCAAGTGCCCAACCGAAATTAAAAGTACTTATCACCTCCAGCTCAAGTGCTGAAACAGGCTGGAATCAAAATCGTTCCCTCAACCTCATTGTCAGC
>NW_009276925.1:1744901-1774709 GCF_000150675.1 Verticillium dahliae VdLs.17
GACGGCCAGGCAACTTGATTGCCTGAAGCTCTGTCCTTCCAATCACGGCTCGAACACTCTCCTGGGAAATGTACCCTTCCAAGCCAGGATTCACAAAAACGCACCCGAAATTCCTGTAGAAGCCTCAGTTTTTCAGTAGTTGCAGCCCCGCGCCCCTCATCGGCTGCCGCATCGGACCCTCACGTCTCGTAATCTCGGTTGCCCGTCTCGGCGAGCCGGCAGCATACCCGCGCCGCCATTGGCACCCTGCCGACCATGCCGCCGATCAATCCCACATCGGGGCTGGGTCATCGGATGGCGAACCCCACTGATGGGTATTGCATACGGCTCCTTTCGGTGCGCCGCGTGCTTTCCATGACGACAGCCGGGGGGCCTGCCGCGCAGCGGAGACTCCGGACGGCTCCTTTTGGTAGCGAAACGCGGAGGTGGGGCCGTTGGATGCGACGAGGCGGCTTGGCGGCGCGGCGCGGCGCGGCTGCTTGTCTGAGCCGACGGGTTCGCGGCTCGCAGAGTACGGGATGCTGGGTACCGGCTCGGGTGGTATAAAGACGCCGAGGGCGCTGACCACTTTTTTTCGACCATTATAGCAGACCATGGCTTTGAGGCGAGATTTCTATGGATATGCCAAGCTTCGAAAGAAGTCAGAGATGCTGAAGCTCACAAAAGCACTCGAAGTCCCCGGACTCGCGACCTTGGCTGCGGCCACGGCTATGTTGATACCGCCAGTATCGGAGGCGTGGCCTACGAGGTACTATTACCTGTGACGCCCTCTGAGCCTGAATGCTGACTCCTCGTCGAATAGTTCTATCAGGTGAGTCACGTTCCAGGTACGTCTCCGAACTCGAGCTGACAAGTACTGGAAAAGCTGTACCAAGACCCCTACATGAACCCTGCGGTACGTAGAGAACTGCCGTGCTATTGTGTTGATATGAGCCCACTCTTTTGTGGCAGCCCGACTGCGTGTCACGACCGGTTGCCGGCGATGGTCCTATCGAGGATGTCAACTCGACCGATCTGCAATGCGGAGGCTGGTCGGCAGGCGGGGTAGTCGGATCGGCACCGGCCAAGCTGCATGCCGCAGCAGAGGCCGGATCAACGGTCAAGCTGCGGTGGACGATATGGCCAGACTCACACGTGGGACCCATGATCACCTACTTGGCGCGTTGCCCTGGTATAGGCTGTCGGGGCGGGGAGACGGCAGAAGAGTGACTTCTTACGGTGTCGAGCTTCTCTGACGAAGCAAAATTTGTCTGACAAGAAGGCTAGGGCCGTCTTTTTCAAGATCCAGGAAGAGGGCCGCCAGAGCAGCACGTCAAACAAGTGGGGGTCGACGCCGCTCATGACTGAGGGTTATGAATACGAGTACACGATCCCAGCCTGCCTACAGCCTGGATACTACCTTGTTCGCCATGAGAGGATTGCGCTGCATGCGGCGTTTGCGTACCCAGGCGTCCAGTTCTACCCGAACTGCCACCAGCTCAAGATCACTGGCTTGGGCACCGCTGTCCCGACGGATCTTGTCAGCTTCCCCGGTGGTTATGCGTCTGATGACCCAGGAGTAACTTTTAATGCCTATTTGCGTGAGTGTACGCTGCCATTATCCCCCCTGGCTAGCTGTGGTCTGACATGATTTGTGCAGCGGGCGAATACACGGTTTCTGGCCCAGCCGTCTTCACTTGTTGATCACCTGGGCAGCGACAGTGAAGGAATCAGATGACGCGGCAAGGGTAGCGGAGGCAGGCTGCGAGAACTGGGGGGCAGCGTCAAACCCGAGCTCTTGCATCAACGTCGCGCGTACCATGGAGCCTGCGACGAGCTTGAAGGACCAAATGTGTGCTGAGCAGGTCGCTTGTTGTGCTGAGCAGGTCAACAAGCGACCTGCTCAACTACCCACCCTCTGCGCTAGTCTGAGGATTTTTTTTCAATGCCGCGATGCCGACGACCCCTTTCTAGGATGCGTGTGATCGACGTCATGGCATCACCGAAGGTTCTCATGGCAAATGAGGCTCATGTCGGCACAGACTCGACTGCGCCGCTAGAAAGACAGAGTTCAGCCATTCACAGCAAGAGGGGGCCCATAAAGATTATGCGCCAGACGCCGTTTACCGAGTCCGGAGGGTTGTCAGTCGGCCCGCGAGCTGTCAGTCGGTGGAGGTGCGAGTTGTAGTGATACGGGGCGGCCTGGCACTATTGTGTCGGTATCGGTAGCGAAAAATAGCAGCGAAAACTGATGCGAGGACGCTCAAGCAGGGTCAAAAGGCGGCGTTTGGATGGGCTGAGGAGGAGGTGGGATTGAACTTTGAAGAAACGAAATGAGATAAGGGTGACTTTGAGCCAGAAAATTGATGAAACGGTATCATGATGAGGGTTCGAGGGGTCGAGATGAGAAAGGGATGAAAAGGGAGTACAAGTGATACTCGTGTGCAAGGGAGACGAAGAAAAGGTCGACAGGCGAGGTGACTTCGGGCAAAGTCAAAAAATAGCGGGTGCCTGGTGTGGACTGCCCTGTGAGGCAGCAGTGCCCCGTGGGGCAGCATTCTGCAGGGGCAAGAGGGGCAAGAGGGGGCAGGCGGGCCCTGCATATGGAAGAAGCCGCCGCCAGATGGTCCTGCTACTTGTACTGTACATAGTAGGTCCCTCTAAGGTGCTTTCCACTGCTTCGTCTTCCGAGGCGCAGGCGCAAGCGCAGGCAGCAAGAGCGCCTCGACAAAGGCCGACACTCCCTGCTTCAGACCCGACGTACCCTCCGATTCGCCAGGTACGACCAGCACAGTCGAACCTTCCCCTGGATTTCTCTTCACCTGGGTAACATCGCCCCCACCTCCCCCCCGACTGCCCGGTGACCCTCTTGTCTGTCAAACCCCCCCTGCGCCCTCTGCACTTCTTCTTACACCTCACAACAAACAACCATCAGAACCTTGAGCCCGACAACAAGTCATCTCTTCCATCCGTTTTTCCCCCGACAATAAGCAACAAAGAAGTGGCAACATCCTTGTTTCGACCTCAGAGCACATCAGTCATTGGCCATCAACCATCAGACGCAGCATCTCGGCTCCCGGCACAGAGGCCTGCCCTCTCTCGTATCCCCCCATCCACCCTGGCCTTGGCCCGCTGTCCACGTCCACAGTTCATGCTTTAAGCTCACCATGGAATATCACGGTCACCATGACAGTAGGACGGGTTGCGGCATTCAAAAGGGGCGCGCTGCCGAACACTTTTGGGCATTTCCTTCTGCCTCTTCATAGCACCAGTCACTCTTTCAGACCACTACCGTCTCTCATCTCGACTTTTAGTCACCGACGCTCGTTCCAACCACCATACACAACCAGCCTCCCCACCAGTCAAGATGCGTGGTTTCTACATGGGACTCGGCGCTATCGCCCTCCAGGTCGCTGCCGCCTCTGCTCACAGGTACGGTGACCAGCACTCCAACACCACCATGATCGGCTCCCTGGGACCCGTCTCGAGCTCTATCGAGATGACGACCCAGACCATCTACGCCACCAACGTCCGCACCATTACCTCGTGCAAGCCCGAGGTCACCAACTGCCCTGCCGGTGGCCACTACGTTGTAACTGAGACCATCGCCATCTCAACGACCGTCTGCCCCGTGTCCGAGGCCGACAAGACCAAGCCTACCCCCACCCCTACCCCTACCCCCACTCAGTGGACGACCTCGACTGTCTACCAGACCAACGTTCGCACCGTCACCTCGTGCCCTCCCGAGGTCACCAACTGCCCCGTCGGCGGTCACCATGTCATCACCGAGACGGTCGCCATCTCGACCACCGTGTGCCCCGTCACTGATGACGATGTCAAGCCCACCCCTACCCCTCACCCCACTGCGTGGACGACCTCGACCGTGTACACGACCAACGTTCGCACCATCACCTCGTGCCCTCCCAACGTCCACACCTGCCCCGGCGGTACCCACGTCACCACCGAGACCATTCCCCTCTCGACCACCGTGTGCCCCGTCGGCGAAGGAGAACCCCCTAAGACCATGGTCACGCAGCAGAACGCTGGCCATCCCGGTGGCCAGCCCGGCGGCCAGCAGCCTCCCAAGCCGTCTTCCAAGACCACGGTCGTCGGCACCGGCTCCTTCTTCCCTCCCACCCTTACCGGCACCGCTCCTATCAGCGTCCCTACCGCTGCCGCCGGCCGTATTGGCTCCGGTATGGCCGGTGTTGCCGCCGGTGTCCTCCTCGCCGCCCTTCTCTAGGCAGCTTGACGTCACAGCGTTCTTTTCGTTTCTCGTCATTTACTTGAGCCTCATGATAGATATGGCATGTCTGGGACAGCAGCATGGCCTCAAGCATAAAGGCCAAATTAGACAGGCTTTCGAGCTGGTAATACATACTGTACCCTCCACTTCGCCGTGCCTGTGAGCAACCCGTGCCTGTGAGCAAACCGTGCCTGTGAGCAACGACGTGCATGTTCGAAACGCTGTGTTGATGCCGACCCTTTGGACAGAGACCCTTTGGACAGAGACCCTTTGCACAGACCCTTTGGACATCAAGACAAACATGTCTCACTGGAGCGAAGGCCAGATCGGGGCCGCACATTCCTCCCCTGCGAGTAAGCACCATGTCGCCTGGAACCGCGTATCGTGAACATTCCAGGACTGCGAGATGTCAGATCGGAATGCTTGGTTGAAAGCTAAAAAGTATGGGACCATCGTACAAGATCTCCCAAATGCTTATTCGACTAACTAATCGAGCGTTTTTCGCTGTAAGAAAGAATTTGACTGAAAACCAACTGTCGCCATTGGGCCGCATCTTGGAATACAGGTCGCAACGCAACAGCGCCGCGTCCTCCAGACTTCAATGTAGCGCCAAGATCCGCCGTTGCACTCTCGCCCCTCTGCCAGCCGCTTGTTTGTACGTCATCTCGTAGTGCCGGCAGATAAAAATACGAATTGCGCACCTAGTCCCACAGCAAAGCGCCAGATTGGTACGATCGCGTCTTGTTGTAGGTGTGGGACGCGAGAGAGAGACCGAGGGGGAAACTTCCCCGCGTCATGAGGTCGCATCGCGATCCCCGCATTATCCCACTTCCTGGCAAGGTACAACCCCAGACGATCACGGACAGCTTGCGAAGAACGGGCAGTGATCATCGCCGCTGTCCTCATGCGCACCAATCTCCTTCCACCTGGGGCTCGGGAGACCGCCGACCCCAGAGGCATTGCCGTGGCACATCTGCACCGACAGGTCTGCTCGATCGCGACTCTCGGCCCGGATCCGGAAGCCACTCAGTTCTATAAAGACGACGTTGAACATCGCAGTAGTCACGACCACGACCATGGATTACAGGCTCGCCTTTCAGACCGAGAGCAGCAGCAGCAGCAGCATCACACACGCAAATGCCTTCCAACACAGCGTCCAGGGGCCTCGCGGCGGCGGCATGGGCCCTCACCCTCGGCCTCGGCGAGGCCCAGACCGTTAAGTCACCCACGCCGCCCATGGGCTGGAACAGCTACAACCGCTACAACTGCTTCCCCAACGAGGCCATCATCCGCCAGAACGCGCAGGGTCTCGTGGACCTCGGCTTCGCGGGCCTCGGCTACGACATTGTCACCGTCGACTGCGGGTGGCCGTCCCGCGACCGCGACGCCCAGGGCAGGCTGCAGTGGAACGAGACGCTGTTCCCGTCCGGGCCGGTCGAGCTCGGCGACTTTATTCACGGCCTTGGGCTGCAGTTTGGTCTCTACTCCGGGGCGGGGTACCTGCAGTGCGGATCATCTGATATTCCTGCGTCTCTGGGTGAGGCTTGAGCACTCCCCCTTATGTGTTCGCAACTGGATGGGTGAGCGAGAAGAGGACTGACTCTTTGCAGGCTACGAGGATATTGACGCGCAGTCGTTTGCCGAATGGGGTGGTGACTCGCTCAAGTACGCACAAGCTTCTCAGCAGAACGAGATCAAACAAAATGTAAAGCATTGCTAATTGTGGTCACCTCAGGTATGACAACTGCTACGCAACCTCGCGCACCGAGATGGTCGACTGGCAGTCGGCCGAGGCGCAGAGTCCGGACCGCTTCGTCAAGATGGCCGATGCGCTCCACAAGGCCGGCCGCGATATCAAATACTTCCTTTGCCAGTGGGGAATCGGCGAAAATGTGCCCGACTGGTGAGAAGCCCTCGACCGCGGGTGTAGATTCTTGTGCTCACAGATTCCCAGGGCCGCACCACTTGGAAACACGTGGCGGATGAGCAATGACATCTTCAACGCCTGGAGGGCTATCTGGCGCATCACCAACCAGGTCGTGCCGCATGCCAAGCACACGGGACCCGGTGCGTTTGCTGACATGGACATGCTCATGTGAGTGAAGCAACGGGCATTTTTTTATTTGCATCCAAAGTTGAACTATGCTAACGAGAAGCAGCATCGGCCTCGGTGCGTTGTCGTATGAGGAAGAGCGCTTCCACTTTGGCTTCTGGTCCCTGATGAAGTCGCCCCTCTTCATCGGTGGCGTGATGGACCGCGCCGAGATCCCTGCCGAGTCCCTCAAGATCATGTCCAACGAGGAGGCCATCGCTATAAACCAGGACCCTCTCGCCAAGGCGGCGGAGCTCGTTATCCGCTACACGGAGGAAGAGTGGGACATTTGGGCAGGCGAGCTTTCAGGCGGACGCAAGGCCTTAGGTATTGCGAACTGGAAGAACGAGACGCAGACCGTCAATGTCGACCTGAGCCTCATCGGCGTCGCCTCAGCCAAGACACGCGACATCTGGGCGCACGCCGACGGGGCCATCGCCGGCACGCAAGAAGTGAAGCTTGCGCCGCACGAACTCCGTCTCCTTGTCCTCAGCGACATTGAGGAGACCGCCGCTCCGAAGGAGGCGGACTACTACTCCATCGTTAACGCCACCCTCGCTGGCGGCGCGAGGCTCGTCGACTGCCAACCCGACGAGTGCGCGCCGGTGCAGAAGAAGGCGGGCAACATTGGTGGCGACGCGAGCGTTACGTTCCGTGGTGTCAGCGCGCCGAGCGACGGTGCGCTGCGCATCGGGGTTGACTTTATCAATTACGACTACCACCACACTATTGGGGACTGGGAGTCCAACTCAAGGAACTTGACCGTCAGCGTCAACCAGGCAGATGGCAAGCGGTGGGCGTTCCCCCTTGCCGGTGGTGATTGGTTCGAAACGGGACGTCTGCTGATAGAGCTGGATGGGTTCGTGGCCGGAGACGAGAACGAGGTCGTCTTCACGGCTCCGACTCAGGGGCGGTTTGCCCCTGACCTGGTAGGCTTCGCGACTTATGCGTGATCTTGAAGCACATGTGGCTAGATGTGTCCTTGATTAAATCCACCTTTGTTGCGTAAATACAATGTCTGTTGCGATGGACATTTGCTCCTGTGTCTGAATCAAAGTTTGGTTCCGAGTACCGACCAGACTCACAACCAGCAGTCATTCGCTACATCAGCCCTCGTCCAACTCCCAACACCCAGCCTTGATCCCATCTCCCAGACAGATGCACCCGCTCTGTACTGTCTCCTTTTCCGCTTCCCGATAGCTGATCACACCCATATGTTCCTTTTCCGAAGTCCCATCAGCAAAAGCTACAGGCTTTGCTCATATTGAGGCCAGAAAGGCCCTGGCAGTGTATCACACTATCTGCCTCACCTGAATTTGCTCTTCACGTGCAATATAGAACCAAGCCAATATGCGCCCTTCGCAGACAGATGCTACGCAGCAAATTCTCTCTCGACTCTTCGACCAATGGACGACGCAAAGAGGCGGCTGTGCAGAAGCGATGTCTACCCCTGCTTCACACCTGAAGACGCCCGGCTTACGCTTTACCCCGACTCCCTCTCCCCAGCACGCTTCTCGATCTCAGCCCCCAAAGCGGGTAAGGCGGACAACCGTGCAGTAGGGCGAGGCGCATTACTGGCCAATACCATAAGCCCTCGCCTCGCGATCTGGCGGCTTGTCGAACTTCAGTGACGGGCTCTGGACGAGGCGGATTCAGCCAGATCTACCCGCCATGTGAGTGCGTGACAGGAACAGGCTCATGATGGACACCCCGCAGTTGGAGTCGGTCGCCTGGCTGCGGGACCTTGCATGGTGCCTGGTGCATTGGCCACGGCGACGCCTCGATGGCTTTACAGCATTTCTGGAACCACAGTCCTCCCAAGAGGCGCACATGCAAAGGTACCACGTCAGAGGGAGAGAAGCGAGAGTTGCGACAGGGAACTTCTGCGGCAACATAGAATGGCGTATTCAATTCTCAGGAACGAAGACAACGACTGTGTTCGTGTCAATATTTGGTCTAAAGCTCACATACGTGTCGAAATTGGGGTCCAAGGATCGGGAATGCAGCATGGGAACGCTTGGGCTGAACAGCCCCCAAGCAGCCACATCATTGTAAGACGGACATCGGAATAAGCTTTTGTGACCGCCTTACCGGAGGAGATTCCGTTCTGGGCACGAATACTCCATATGTCTGGTCTAGACCTTCCTTAGAGGCCTGGTTCACGATATTCACCTGGTCAGTCAAAGTCTACCTTACCATCGATGCAAGCGCTTTCGAACTTGACCGCAAACACAGGGCACGTGCATCGTGAGAACGGGCAGACTAGAACTGATCTGACGACGTTCAACTTTCAGCTCTGAGCTATTCCACGTTTCGACAAGGGCAATATTGAAAGCCGTCAACTGTGATTTGTTCCATGCCTGCAGCAGCCCATGCCAGGCTGACTCGCCCACCCCGAGATTAGGCCTGAGACATTTTGATCTCAACGCTCTTGCCATGCTAAGCTGACGACAAGGCAGAGTCACAGATCTCAGAGATGTCAAGATGAAGGATTACATGGTTGTGAAAGACGAATGCTCGCAAGCAAGCGTCTATAAGAAGAGATGTTCATCCACATCTTTGAACATCATCTCATCAGCCCTCATCCACTCAGACATCCCAAGCCACTCTAGATCTTACCCAACACCATACAACTTTCAACTTTCTTCTCCGTTTTCTCAACACCTTCAAAATGAAGAACGTCTTTGCTGCCTCCGTCGCCCTTCTCGCGGCCTTTTCCTCCGCCATGCCCACCTCCTCGCCCATGGAGACCGATGCCTCCATCACCCTCTCGACTCTTGAGAGCCGCGCTGTCGTCTGCTCTGTCGCCGCTGTCGACAGACTCATCTTCAAGACCACCATTCCCGTCTTCCTCAAGGCCCGCAAGGCCAAGGACCCCAAGCGCTGCCGGTGGGACTCCGACGGCTGCACCAGCGCCCCCGACCGCCCAGCCATGTTCAACTTCAAGCCCGCCTGCCAACGCCACGACTTTGGCTACCGCAACACCAAGGCGCAGAGGCGCTACACCAAGGCCATGAAGAAGCGCATCGACGACCAGTTCAAGAAGGACCTGTACAAGTACTGCTCCGGCTTCAAGGGCCTCTTGGCCTTCCAGGGCGTCAGGTGCCGCCGCTACGCCGACATCTACTACGTCGCCGTCCGCAAGTTTGGCCGCCGCGACCTCGAGGCCGTTGAGGACGAGAGCATCGTCAAGCGCGCCGAGACCGAGGAGGCTGAGGAAGAGTTTGAGTACTTTGACGCCAACGATGTCGATCCCGATATCGAGGGCCAGGTCATCCCTGAGCTCACTGATGATGAGGAGGAGTGAGGCGCTGGCTGACAGTCTTACGCTCACAATGGTTTCGACAGAGCGGCAAAAATGGGGTTGTGCCCTCGTGACTGACTTTTCTTTCATTCTTTTCTTCTCTTCTCTTTCTCTGGGGTGAGAGAGTTTGCTGCTGTTTTTGCTTTGTCTCCTTCATTCTCTTGGTATCTTAGTCAATTGCAACTGTTTCGGCCGAACACCTGACCCCGTGACATCCGACGATATGTGAAGAACTGTAATTCGGAGTACTTCAGCTATCTCCTTCATGATCACAAGTCCTGGCTTATTATCGCGATCTCTGTCTAGCATCCCATGCCGCTCACCTCAAGAACTTGCAGGGTTATCAATGATCCTTATATGCCTGGTGCAGGTGTAGTGCGCTGCAGTCAGTGAACAATATTGACGAATGGTGAACTCGTCGGGATGGTTGGTAGTGCGCCAAGAAAACAGACGACGCTGTCGACGACTAAAGACAACCTTGTTAGGTTGTCTTGGCTTTTACGGCTCTTCTCTGAAGAACACGACGCGGTCTTTGCGTTACCCCTGCCTTTTAGATAGAGATAGATCGCTAGCCACTTAGGTCCGGGGCGCCCGAAGAAGCCATGTATTTTGGGCAACATCCTACTCAGACGCTAGCTCGACGATTCTTCCACTCGAAGAGGTATAGTCGCGCTTTCATCGGCATATTTTACAGATTATTCGATTCGTTCTGCCGAGCGCATGAAGGTCTCATTACCTATAATGCTGAGTGCTTGCCTGAAGTCAGTTAGCGTGACGGTCTTGAGTTTGGAGACCCTGCATTCTCATGTTTCAAGTAGGAAGTCGCTCGGGCTTACCCGATCCTAGATGGCGTCAGCTGATGTTGGCTATGCCATCTGAAAGAGTCAGTCAGCTCTCCTTTTCCGTCTGATCGTCACACAATGTGGGGCGAAGAGGGCATGCAAGACGAACTGCGGCGATCGCATCACTTGAGGGCGTGAACCGGTTTCGATGTCGCAGTTCAGCTCTAAAGCTGATATACAGAGCAAAAATGAGGAAAGCTCGTGAATATATGGAAAGCTCTCGATCGAAGTGTGCGTCTTGCTGCTGCTGTTTCTGGCATGACTATATGGAGGCTGAAACTAGACAGCTCACTCATGTTAGCGGCCCGCCCCATTCGCGGCCTGTCGAAGCTGTAATGTGTCCATATTCGATAGAATGCACGGATGCAACTACCCCAACACAATCTTTATGCCCGTTCAGCATCTGTGTGTGAACCCTGTATCTCCAGAGATCCCATGTTCTGTGGTGGTCGCCAAGACGGCCGGATGTGCTATGGGGAACTTGTAGATCTTATGCATCATGCTATAGCTCTACTTGATCAGCCCGCTGACTTCAAATGTCCTTCCAAGAGTAGGAAAACAGAAACCTTCGGGCCGCACAGCTCTTGGCACCTACGGGCGGGTGCCCTGATCGGCGACGGCCATTCCGTAGGTTGACAGTCGATGAACCTCCATACAGGGATTCAACAATGGATCCTCCCGCGACGAATGCACGCCAAGTCATTGCTGTGGCCTGTCATGGCTAGAGAACATGAATCGCTTGAAGCGCTCTCAAAGCCTGACCTCGCAGTTGCGAAGCATTTAAACAACAGACGATGCCGCTCATTCTTGTCTCCTTGACACGTACTCTCAACCTCACATCATTCTTTCACAGCAGTCCTTCCTTTCTACACTACACTCTTGTGCCAAAGCTCTTGAATTTCGCTCACGACCTACTTCAATCATTCAACACTCAAACAGCCAACATAGTCCAACAGCGAGATGCGTTCCGCTGCCTACATCATCGCTCTCCTTGGCTCCTCGGTTGTCAATGGCGCTGCTGTGCCGTCTCCGGACCAGGCGCCCAACCTTACCACCGCCACCCTTAGTGACCGCCAAGCCGATGGCTCTCGTGCTGTCATTGAGCGAAGCATTACCAAGCGCGAGCCTGTCACCGTCCTTATCCTCACAACGGTAGGCACCGCTGCCATCACTGCCGTGGTTACAGAGGCTGTCACGGCAGCGGCTGCTTTTATCGGCGATGTAATCAGCTTCGACAAGGGACGCGAGGCCTTCACGCAGCAGACAACTGATGCTATGATGAACAAAAACCCCGACCCGTCTCGTTTCGTTGCTGCCGCGTGCTACAATAAGGGCTACTCGGTTGCCAACCCCGAGAACATCGACGGCTTGAACAGCGTTGAGTTCAGCTCCGGCATCCTCCACACTGAGTGAGTTGTGTCTTTTTTTAGTCTCATTAGAATACACAAACTGACATGACTCCTAGCTATGACTGCATGTACCTTGCGGCACCCAACCAGTTCTACACTCACGGCGATGGCGGTTTCATCAACGTAAGTAGACCCATCCGTATAATCGACCATGGGTGGATGCTGATTAGCTCTTAGCTTTCATACACCTACACAGACAGGTGTTCCTTTGACGAGGCTACTGGCGACCTCACTTGCAACTAAGGCCAATTCAAAGTATCGAAATGAACGACGAGGGAAGCGTGGTTTCCGAAGGAACTTAAAAGACGTGCATCGAAGAAGGTCCTATTGGCTGAGTTTTTCCGAGCACTGTTGAAATGAGTCTGGATCACTAGTGTACTAGCCGGGACACGAAGCAGCACACGATTTGGAAATGCCAGCAGAGCTCAATATTCGTTTCTAGACTCAATAGACTAAATTAAATTCACCTCGAACAGAATGTCTTTCGGGATATGGAAGAAAACAACCTTTCTGCTACGAGACATGCTTTGCCAATGACCCAGAAGCCTCATCGCTAGAAGTGCTCGAGCGAAGCCCGCAGTCTTGTACCATGATTGCATTCAGTCTTCCATCAAGAATGAAAGATCAACAACACTTCAGAATCTGACAAGTTAGTGATGAAATCGTTGCATAGTGTCTTGTACCGAACTTGATCTTTGATAATTGCCAAGTGATCTATTCATGAAGATGCGACATGCAAATTCCATACGCGTAGCACTTTTACCTAAAAGATTATTCAACATAAGATATCAAAGTATTCTCAAGCTCACGACAATGCAGCAGACGCGTAGGATTTTTTTTAAGTTAGCCTCTAGCAGTATTTGGCCTGAGATCACACAACGACTCAACCCGAGTCAAATGCCCAGTTCTTTCAGTTAACATGCGAGGTACCTGGATTCGGCCATGACACTGATGGCTAAGATTTCTCTCTTTGAAAGGTAGATGGCATTGCCATGTGATAGTTTACCGATCCAGAACAATAAGATGTGCAACATACGTTCAAGGTCATGTTAGATCATGACGGCAATCTTAACCTCAGTATATCGTCGCCAGGTGCGCTGGCCATTGATAGTGCAAGAAGCGACAGACTCCTTCTATCCGTGTGGCTGTTGACATAGACTGTGTGCTTACACTCAATCACACCACGACGACTAGTAGGAGCGGTCTTGCAGTTCTCGAACGGTTTATCAAGGTAACAAGACATGACAGCTGCACCTTCAGCTATGAGAGACACACCGTCCGCCACAAGCTCGAGATTCTCAAATCAATTCACCTGTTTATGTTGTACAAAGTGTAACCTCACCCTTGGGCGCTTCAGCAGACTTTCGCTTGCTTTTTGGCGATTCTGTTGTAGCCAGGGCGTGGTCAAAGCATCTGACTTGTCTTTGTAAAACCGCTCAACGGTATGCTTCCTCTTTTTCTCGTGGTTTCGTTCATCGCATGACCCATCATGGGTGCAAGAGACTGCCAATGAATGTTCAGCCGAGTACCTTGAGCTGTGGCCAGCCGCTAGCCATTGGTTGCACCATGTAGCCCTTGTGCTAACGACATCTGAGAGACGCAATGCGAATGCTCCCAGCGTAGGTGTGCAGATAGGGAAAGTCTCATGACTTATGTGGGCCATTTGACAACGAGGGAAGGTGTCTATCACATCTGTCCACTCTGAGTTGAAGTGCCCCAGTTATCGCCATGCAAGATAATCTTGACCTGTAAGAGTCGAAGGCGCATTCCCTCTTTTGAAACAGAGGGACCTGCCTGAAGCGTTGCTTTCAATGCAGACTGAGAAGTAACACCCAAAGGCACATGATCGCAGCACTCACACGCGTCATTCTACCACACACCCTAAACACCATGATGACCAACACTTTTGCGACGCCGAAGTGATGCTGACAGAGGCCATAGATGCGTATGAGTGAGGGCCTAGGCCCTCGGTCGCATGAACGGCAGCCAGGGCCAGGGAGGCCTCGACTTGCGTCGACTCGCAGAGAGATCCACAGGTTTGTCGGTCTCGATCAGAAGAAACGCCCTCTCCAGCGCCTTTGCCAGCACCCCGCATTCCGAGAGAAGACTTGCAGAATGAATCGCAGGCTTCTCGGTCGAATGCTCGGTACACTGCTCAGGCAGAACGACAAGTTCGCGTTCTGCGGATTACCGAGGTGCCGAACTCGGCAGTATTATGAGAAAATCGGCCGGTCCGAATGATCGTAACAAAGCCTCTGCCGGTGTTTTGATGCATGATTTTGAGTTGAGCGTGGCTCCCCCGCAGGAAGCCACAGAAAGAAGCACCCAGGGCTGACCCTGTCATGAAAGGTTGGTAGCTGAAGAAAAATCGCCAAGAACGGGAACGTGCAGAGGAGTATTCTATTCATCGGGCTTATGCCCCCACTACAGCTAACCTCAAGTCAGTTCACTACTCGTCATCCTCGTCCTCACTATTCATGCGTAAAGTTAGGCTTTCTCTTCTGCAAGAAGGCCGTCTGGCCTTCTTTGAAGTCCGACAGACCAAACGTGGAGTAGTAAAGCATCTTCTCCGTCGCCATGCCCGCGTCCAGATGACTATTCTCCACTAAAAAGCCACCACGAATCAGTCATCATCACCAAGCTGGCAAGATGCATGCTTGCTAGATCGAATGGGCCACTTACCAGTCAGAACGGCCTGCTTGGCGACCTGAATGACAGGCCCAGACATCAAGGCGATGCGCTCTGCGAGGTTGGTCGCAGCTGAGATGACCTGATCTCGGGGGAAAGCCTTGTTGACAACACCGAGTCGCTCAAACTCAGCCCCGGAGGCAGAGTCGCCGGTGAGGACAAACTCCATGGCCTGGCGTCGATGGCGAGAGAGAGAGAGTGAGTCAGCCAATTGGTCATGAAGCAACGGCTTTGTATCGTATTTCCGACAAGCCTGGACGGAGTACCACGTCTCGGATTCGGCTCAGGGTAAGGTAGGGTTAGCATACCTTGTGTTTGCCCAGAGCACGGGCCAGCCGTTGTGTTCCGCCGGCTCCGGGGATTGTACCGATTTTAATTTCGGGAAGACCAAAGGTGGCGTCTTCGGCAGCGTAAATAATGTCGCACTGCAGGGCGGGCGCGGAGAGGGATCAGCGCTCGGTTTGCGCTTGCTCAGTGTGCAAGGGAGAGAACAAAGATGAGACATGGGTACAGGTACATACCGCGAGAGCGATCTCGCAACCTCCGCCAAGCTGCAGAGAATAATCATCAGCACAAGGAAGAGACGGATAAAACCATGATCGGGCCACATATCCGAACAGGCGTGGACCGAGCCAGGCTGTGTCGAAACGCAACGTCGCAGGCCGCGTTTGCTGGGTCGCGTTGCAGTGCTGTGACACAACTCGGTCTGCACTCGAAAGAAAGGGAAGGTCTCTGCCGGCCGGATACGCAAGGGTTTGGACCTACAGCGAATCCAATGACGGCAGCAATGATGGGCTTTGAGAACCCAGCAAAGGCGTCAGTGAGATCCTTGAGGAAAGCTCTCTTGTGGGCCGATGAGGTAGTAATCTGCACGAGCTCGTTGAGATCCATGCCAGCTGCCGTATGGTTGCATGTTAGCCCCTGGAAAACGTGTGTGGGGTTCCTCATGATGTGTGGATGTGGAGATGGGGAGCTGTGCTGCCACGGCACAGTTGTCGCGTGCAGATGGCGACGCCAACGTGTCACCCACATGCCCAGGGTCTCAGAGTCTTGGCCCACGAACTTGGAACGGAGCCAACTCCGGATCATCTGCAATATGGCTGTTTTTTTTGCGTTCCTGAGGGAAGGAGTAGAGGGGGAAAGGGGCGAGAGAGGGAACAGGAAGAAGAGAAAGGAGACGCACCACAGAAAGGACCATCAGGACCTCCGGTGAGGACGACCGCGCGGACTGTGTCAAGAGCATCGAGATGGTGAAGGACCGACACCATTTCCTCAATCATGGCCTGGGAGAAGGCGTTACGCTTTGCAGGCCTGTCGAAGCGCACCAGCGCCACGCCCTTTTGGCTGTCGAAGGTGACCTTGATGTTTTTGAGACTGTCCATGATGTTGATACTTGATAGTGTGCCGGACACAATGGTATGACTGACTTGTTACCAGGCAGTATTTTTGATGGCCGGGGAGGTTCCCTGCTTAAAAGAGCTGTTGATATGTGGGAAGGTGACAGCAAAGTGATACATGTAGATAGGTAGAGCACCGCACCAACGCACATGCAATGTAATGCAATGCAAGGCGAGACGAGGCGGGGCACACGCCTAAAGAGTTAACAAGCTCTTAGTCATTTTGAAACCATCGTCTCAAGGCACACAGGCCAGTACATGTCAGGTTTCGAGGCGTGGGGAAATCCGCCACCAGACGATGCAAGTTGAGATGATGGTGCTGTACAAGCACTCGAGTCTCCCCACTCTTCAGAGGTAACAGTGAGCAACCATGTGCATGCTAAGACCCTGATCGCCCTTAACGGCGCTCGAGTCATGTAGCCCCCCGCATCGGCGGGCTGCCCTAACTGTACATGCGCCGCTGAAGAATCGCCAGGAACCCCTGTCTGTAGAGCCCTGACATGGATGAGATCCATCACGTTGATCGCCAATACGAGCGCAATAAACCTGTCTTCGGCAATGCTCGAACTGAAAACGTTGCACCTTTGGCGGGTCTTGACGTCGCACTTCCGCGCCCATTTTGTCCCAGGTTGGTAACCCACGTTTCGATCAGCGAGGTGATAACCCTAGTTACACTGCAGACTATGTGCCCACATTGGGCAGGTAACGTTAAAGCGGAGAGGCAGGTGTTTCGCGCCAGAACAAGACGGGGCTTCTGGACGCCGTTGAGAACCGTCTCGACCGTTGATCCATGCCGTTCATAGCTCGACGGCCGACGGCATGTTCCAAGGCAGAGCTTCCAGGTACTGTGCTTTCCTGCTTCCACGTCTGCCTGGACGGCTGCTTCAATGGGAGCCAGCGGTGTTGCCGACTCCGCCCCTGGAACCGGCGCGCAATGATCAGTTCCCCCGTCGTCGGCCAGACCTGGCCGATACAGGCTTCTCTTTGTGTGTTTGCGACATGTGGGCTTGCAGCAGGTTGGTCAGGTAGTTGACAGGTTTATGCCGGCATGGAACCGTGGCTTGAGGCTGCCACGGAACAGGCTTATAAGCCGTCCAGACCCAGGATATCTGACCCCAATGTTGTAGGGCCGACAGTCGATCTCTGTTCTGCTCGTTAGCCTTGTTTCCTCGTTTTCTTGAGCACCCAGGCGGTAGCTTTCGGAGCCATCATGTCTTCCAATGCTTCGTTCCACAGCCTCGAGGATCTGCCCCTGGCAGATCGCGTCCTCTTCAACACCTTTGGCCGGGGTGAGAGGGTATCCATCGCATATGGTGTTGTACACCATGCCTTCGAGGCCATCGTTGCCGAGAACCCAGATGTCACAGCCGTCCGCCACTACGATGGTACCGAGATCACATACAGGGAGCTCAACCGACGAGCGAATATGCTCGCTAACGAGCTTCGCAACAACTACGGCATGAAGAAGGGCGAGAGGGTTGTTCTCGTGTACTCTCGGTGCATTGAGATGGTCGTCTTCATCTTCGCCGTGCTCAAGGCCGGCGGTCAGTATGTGCCCCTTGATGGTGCCATTATCCCCGAAGACACCCTAGCATACGACATTGTCGACTCTGGGGCGCGCATTGTCCTCTGCACCCCCAAGTTTGAGGCCAAGGCTTCTGCATGCATTCCGGCGGAAACGACAGCAGACGTCAAGGTCCTGGCTCTCGGCGCCAAGAGCCTTCTTTGGAGCACTGGATGCACCTCAAACCCAAGCGTCGAGGTGCTGCCGAGCGACGGTGTCTATGTCATCTACACATCTGGCACTACTGGCCGGCCAAAAGGCGTCGATGTACGACATAGAGGCGTAACCAACTGTCTACTTGCCGAACCATCGAAGCTCGGCATCAAGGTTGGCTCCCAAGTCGCCCAACAGCTCAACGTCGGTTTCGATATGTGTATGTCTCAATCCCACTACACTACTGCCGTGATCAGGACCGCTGACAACCTCAGGTGCATGGGAGATTCTGGGGACTATGATGAACGGCGGCACACTCCATATTCGAGGCAGCGGTGACGATCTGTGGCATGACTGTCTGCGTCGCGTCGACACAGTCATCGCCACTCCGTCTGTGGTTCTCAAGCACATGTCGGATCGTGAAGACTTCCCCAACATCCGTACCATCGCTGTCGGTGGCGAACCATGCCCACTCGCGCTGGCAGAGAAGTGGGCGCCATACGTCAAGTTCTGGAACGTTTGCGGACCAACTGAGATCAGCGTCCTTAACACGGCTCATCGTCACAGGCCAGGTGCTGTTCTGTCGATCGGCCGACCAAACCCCAACACAAATGTCTACATCCTGGACGAGAACGAGAACCCCGTGCCCATCGGACAGCCTGGTGTCATGTGGGCCAGTGGTCCTGGTGTTTCAAAGGGATATCTAAATCTTCCCGAACTCACTGCTGAGAGATACAAGCTGGACAAGTTTACCAACAGCGGGTGAGTTGAATGCCTTACCATGTCACATATCTGTTATGAATGCTAATTTCCACTTAGTCGTATGATGTTCAACACTGGCGATCTCGCTCGCTGGTTGGAAAATGGCAGTCTCGAGCCTCTCGGCCGCAAGGACGACCAGGTTAAGATCGCAGGCTTCCGGGTTGAGCTTGACGGAGTCTCCAGAGCCATTGAAAAGTGTCCGTCCGTCATCAAGGGCTGTGCTCTGAAGATTGGCGAGAAGCTCTGGGGCTTCTACTCAGCGCCACGACCTATCGAGGAGGCAGAGCTCAAGGAGACTGTCGGCCGTGGTCTCCCCTTCTACGCCGTACCAACTATCTGGAAGTTCCTGCCTGCCATTTCCTTGACACCCAACGGCAAGGTTGACAAGCGCATCCTGAAGTCCATCGCAATGGGAGATGCTCTTCCTACACCGGAGCCTTCTCCCGAACTATCCCCAGTTTCTTCGGCTGTGGCCATCATTCCCAAGGCCTACGATGTTCCGTCGGCTGGCCTCTATGGTCTCGCCCCTGCTCCCCTGAGCATCCCTGCCCAGGCGCTGACGCATGCTACATCGGCTGGCAGCCTACCATCGCCTGATTCAAGCCACTGGTCACCCACGACTCTTGTCGGCTCTGAAAGCCAACTGAACCTCGAAAAGGGTGTCGAGATTGTCGACGGTGAGCCCGAGCCAAAAGACTACGAGCTCCCCCAGAAGAAGGGCTTCCACGGCTGGCGATGGCTTCGTCACCGTGGTCTGTCGGCGTATCGCAAGCTGTTCGGCGCCATCTTCATCGCCAACTTCTCCGTCATCCTCTGGATGCTGTTTGAGAGCCGCACCGACAACTTTGCGCTCCCTCTGGACAAGATTGCAACAGCAGTCGGCGCCAACCTCCTCGGTGCCGTTCTCCTGCGCCAGGACTACGTCATCAACTTCATCTTCCGGGTTTGCTCTCGCGTGCCAACGTCTTTCCCCCTGGGAGTCCGGCGGCACTTTGCCCGGGTCTATCACAGCGGCGGCGTTCACTCTGGCTGCGCCGTCTCCGCCTCGGTCTGGTGGATCATCTACGCCTTTGCCGCCACCGGCAGCTTCATCTCCAAGTCCCCCGTCTACAACGTGAACATTCAGACTCTCGTGCTGACCTACCTCGTCCTCTTCCTGCTCATCGCCATTCTCGTCATGGCGTACCCGACCATTCGCGCCAAGATGCATGACCAGTTCGAGTGGACCCATCGCTTTGCCGGATGGACCTCCGTCGGCCTCGTATGGGCGCATCTCGTGCTGTCCGCCCAGTCCATCGCCTCCCCTTCCCAGCCCCTCGGCGCCACCCTCGCGCGCACGCCGTCGGTGTACCTCGTCGGGCTGGCCACCCTCAGCATCGCGCTCCCCTGGATGCGTCTGCGCCGCGTCCCCGTCCGCCCGGAGCCGCTCTCCAAGCACGCCGTCCGACTGCATTTCGACTTCAGCACGCCGGCCCCCTGCACCTCCAAGGGCGTCCGCATCACCGACAAGCCGCTCGTGGAGTGGCACGCCTTCGCCGCCATCCCGGAGCCCAGCGGCAAGGGCTTCAGCATCGTCGTCTCCAGGGCGGGCGACTGGACGAAGCGCATCATCGAGAACCCGCCGACGTCCATCTGGACCCGCGGCACGCCGGCCTCGGGCGTCCTCGCCGTCGCGCCCCTTTTCAAGAAGATGGTCCTCGTCAGCACCGGCTCCGGCATCGGCCCCTGCCTGCCCGTGCTCATGGAGCGGCGCGTCCCCGCCCGTGTCCTCTGGAGCACCAAGAACCCCCTCAGCACCTACGGCCAGGGCATCATGGATACCATCCTCGCGGCCGACCCCGACGCGCTCATCTGGGACACGGACGAGCGCGGACGGCCGGACCTCGTCAAGCTTGCGTACCAGCTCTACGTGGAGAGCGGCGCCGAGTGCGTCGCCATCATCTCCAACGGGCCAACGACGAGCAAGTTTGTGTACCAGATGGAGAGCCGTGGAGTGCCTGCGTTCGGGCCCATCTGGGACTCTTAGTAGCTAGTAGCGGTCTTATGTAGTGTTTGTTGTGTGGGGAATATGAATGTGAGAAAGTTATTTACTGGTCCATCATGGCAATTCAGGGCAAATCCCTCCAGATCAACCAGAACGGTCCCGTTATGTGCGGGTCACCGTGAGATACCTTCTGGCTGAACACATGGACCTGGTCGTTGGTCCATGAGACACAGCGCCGTTGGGGATTTTCGTTCCAAGAACTATTTCAGCGTAAGGAGGCGTTTCGGCACGAAAGCATAGTTCTCGTCAAGGCCATCTATCAGATATAACAACTACATCCTGGTTTCCACCCCTCTCTGAACGCCAGTGTAACCAGACCGTAGGTCTCTAGTCGGAACGTCAACGCGCGTATCGTCACATTGAATTGCCACAAATACATCTAATCAAGCTCCATAGCAGCTTCTGTGTCCCGCATGGGGCTGATGCGGTCAATGGCGCATCTCGCAAGGCGCGTCAATTCCGCAAAGAATTCATTCACCTCCTGGAAATAGGCTTGTTCTTTAGCTGTCAGAGGGCTCTTTTTGATGCTCATGATGAGGCTCGGTATTGTGCATAATAGATCTAAATCGTCTTCGGCTTGGGCGTCGCATGGATCGAGTAGTATGTTACAGAACAGTGTTAGCGTTGCCGACATGGGATAGAAGACGACGAGCCTGCTACATGTCAGCACGTGCAAAGATCGGTCAAGGACTAGGCCTTGGGCCATCTCATACCAAAAGGCAGTCTCGGTAATGCCATCAGCCGCAGCGCGGAGATAGATTAGTGTCGAGCGGCTGGCTTGCACGGTGATGGCGACACTCGAACTGACTCCCTCCCCTCCTGCCCAAACAGAACATCGCCCACTTGCCCGATGAATGGCGGCTGACAGGTAATGATACTCGAAGTGGATGATGCTTTTCTTCATTATGATGTGGCGGTCCATATCCTTGTCAATGGAGGAGGCTGCGTCTTCGGAGAAGGCAAGAGCCGGTCGGAAGGGTTGTGGAACAGAACACCGCCACCTCTCCAGCTCTTCGTCAAGCTCGCGAATGTCGCGGAGAAGCTCAGCATCTGACTTTCGAAGGGCCGCCGTTGAGTATAATGCTCTGTAGGTTTTTGACTTGATGATGGTCAGAGTTAGATCACCCGGCAGTGTAGTGGGGAACGTTCCCAGCCAGGCACGCCGGGTAGAGTTCGTGTCACTGAGGGATCCGGCACCCTCTCTGACCATGAGCTGTGGATCTCGATGGGCCTGTGGAAGGGTGAGATCGCAGTAATCATCCTCAATCGACGGAGGCAGTCCTGTGCGAACAGAAACCTCTTTGTCAAGGGTGTACGTCATCCAAAACATCTGCCTGAGATGGCTTTCAAGCCATTTGTTGCGTTCCGCTCGATAGACCGCATTGTTGGTTGTTGAGCGTTGGCTGGGCTGCGCATGACCACCGAGCATAAATAGTACACGGCATGCGAGAGCATGGACGACGGAACCTCGTTGAAAGTCGCCCATAAACATGCTAGACATGCACTGAGCAGGGTTAGAAAGCATCCAGACGTTCGAGGCAGTAGACCTACAAGCATGAACAGGGTCTGAAAGCTCGGCACATCCACCTGGTGCATGATCTGAGGAATGAGCTGCCAGGCTTTACTCATGTATAACTGGCCGTCAATACCAATCTCGCCAACATGCTCCATGCGGCTATGGTGAACATATGTCATGAAAGCAAACAGACATGCCTTGGCGCTGGTTGCTTCTATAGTCAGAGGACTGCCCTCGTCTTCGTATGCAAGGTCGAGGGTGGTCTGGAATTCCTCAGGCTCAACAATAGGGAAAGCATGGCCGAATGAGGAAGAGCAGTACGCACGAACGCAGCTCTCGACGAGCGCCTTATCCGGCAACTCCCAAGTCGTTGCACAGACATTATCGTCGGGCCTCAAGGGAGCGTGGTTCTCCTTGGTGCTGTGCCAAGGGGGGCCAGTAGCGAGCAGCTTCTCAAAGGTAGGGTCTTGACCCGTGCGAGATCGGATCCAGTTTTGGCCGTTGGGAGAAAAGAAGGGGATGCCATTGCAGGAGCTAATTTCTCCTACGTGAAAGCCAGCAAAGTGAAGGGTACCAAAGTTGCTGCTCTTTGGCCGGCCGGCAGAGCGTGCTTTTCTTGCTGTCGTGGCAGGCGATAAGCCTTCGCCAGTGTTCTTATGACCGTCGGGGGTGGTAGCATTGTTGCTCGCGGTGGCCGAGTCCCCTGTCTGGCCGTTCGGATGATACGACGAGGCGCTGGGTGAGGTGGTCTCCGAACCATCAGCCTCCCTTGACTCGAGTATTCTCGCTGCCAAGTTCTTCTGAGCAGCATCGAGAGCAAGCTCGATGCGCTCGATGCGTCTGGCTAGATCTTTGTCTGAGTTTCCACTGACAAGTGAGATGGGTCAGCGCCGTCAGCCAAGAGATTAACGAGGAGGGTCGCGGCACTGATTCGACCAGGCGATTCGGGATCCGATACATGTGAGATGCAGGTGGATTACTATCCACGCCAGGGAAAAGGGGGGGGGCGCCCAGCACATGGCCAGGGACGCTGGTCCCGGAATGATTGGCAGAGACCCGCCCTCCTCGGTTGACACATGTCGACGATGAGCTCTGCCGGGGTGCTTGAAAGTCCGGTCCGGACCTACCTTGGTTTGGGGGTTCGCTTCCTAGCTCCTAGGATGCGGCTGAAGGTGCATGTCACACCGTTGTGGAAGCAGAAATTGCACTGAGGCAGTACACCATCACACTGGATCTGCCTGCAAGTTAGACAGATCGGTTCCCTGCACCGAAGAGGCATGACGCAAGACGGTCAGGATGCAAGGCAGCCATCGGCCATGGCAACCTTCTGTGGAGTGGGGCATGGAGTGACTGGATAAACCTAGGCAGGCATTGACTGACCTTCCTTCGATGGCAGGAATCGCAGGCCCTCTTCTTTCGGGTCATGTTGAGTCGTTGACGATGCAAGAAGGCCGCTCTCGCGGAAAAAGTAAGGTAGAAAGACAGGTGGGATGGAATATCTCTGTGCGAGGTGGACACGGCAATTAGTTTGAGGTATTTCGCCGCGGACGAGTAGAATGTGTCAAGCCGGCTGCGTTGAGCCCAAGCCAGAGCCAGAAGGAGCCACGGCCGGTGAAGTCGTGAAAGCAGGAGCTGACGGGACGTCCGGGCAGCCGCACCCTAGGAAGGGCGGGGGCCACGGCGCTTAAAGGCACGACCGCTGAATCAGCGGGTGGGCGATTCCTTCTCGGCAGATACCCAGCTGTAGTGGGTTCGGGGGAACATTTTTGGGTGGGTTAAATCCGAACCCGCCGCACGTTCCTGCTCGATTGCGTCAACTCCACACTGAGCTGAGACAGCCGGCAAGAGAGGGTAAGAGAGGGTAAGAGAGGGTGATAACGGGTGAGAAAGGGCAGGAGCCAACGACAAGCACTGCTTCCCCGCTGACTCAGCGCACTTTGCGCGCTGCACCACGGACGAAGGGGGTATTAGCTTTCCATCTGACAGGGTCTAGCGTCGCGGTCCCGCCTCGAGCCTGACGTACAAACCCAAAACACCATCATCCAAACACGAGTCCCTGCATCTGACAGCGCAGGCTTACCTTGCTTTGTTCATCAGTGAATATCCACTGGGCGCCGAAGACCCGACGCGATGCTGCGAAACTCGTGCTTGACGTGTGCCGTGGCGCTCCCTCCACGCCTTTTGTTGTGACTAAGCGGTCTCAAAATGCCAGACGCAGCCTCAACAGCGGGCCATATGCTGTCAACTCGCCGGGGTCCGGCCCTTCGAAGGGCGGATCCACGGCTCAACCATGACAGCAACACTTGATAGTGCCTCCGGTCAAACCGCAAAGGCATGACGCTATGTTGCCCGACTTGAATCGGTGCTCGGTCGGTGCCTTGAGGACCCCGAGGCCCGCTTGCCTTCCAGTATATATCATGTTCTCGCACTTTTTGCCCCCGTCGAGGGAAATACTGAGTTCGAGCCAGCAAACCTCTGTCCGACCCTGGTTCTCCTCTTCAAGCCAACCATGGAGTCTGAAGCAACACTAGCCACACTGGAGCCCTCCATCGAACTCGGTTCCGTTCCGGACAACGACCAGACCTGGGGGCTCAAGCACAAGGTTGAGGCTATCCATGAGCGCGACCAACGATCCGGCTTCGCGCCTCGTAAGCTCGGCGTCACCTGGAACAACCTCACCGTCCAAGCCGTCAGCGCCGATGCCGCCATTCACGAGAACTTTGGCAGCCAGTTCAACATCCCGAAGCTTGTCAAGGAGTCTCGGCACAAACCACCCCTGAAGTCTATTCTCTCCGAGAGCCATGGCTGTGTGAAGCCTGGCGAGATGCTGCTCGTCCTGGGCCGCCCAGGATCCGGCTGCACCACGCTCCTGAGCGTCCTGGCCAACCATCGACGTGGGTACGCCGCCGTCACCGGCGATGTTCGCTACGGCGCCATGACTGCCGACGAGGCCCAGCACTACAGGGGACAGATTGTCATGAACACCGAGGAAGAGCTCTTCTTCCCTGACCTCACCGTCGGCCAGACTATGGACTTTGCCAGCCGCATGAAGATTCCGTTTAAACTGCCCGAGGGTGTGGCTTCAGACGAAGAACTTCGCATTGAGACTCGCGACTTCCTTCTTCAGTCCATGGGCATCCAGCACACGTTCGATACCAAGGTGGGCAACGAATACGTCCGTGGCGTCTCGGGTGGAGAGCGCAAGCGAGTTTCCATCATTGAGTGCCTCGCCACCAGGGGCTCTGTCTATTGCTGGGACAATAGCACACGTGGTCTTGATGCCAGCACGTAAGTCATGGTCAAAGCTGCTTGTCGTTAAGTGTACCAATGACTAACAAAGTCTAAGAGCCCTCGAATATACAAAGGCCATCAGAGCGTTGACGGACGTCATGGGCCTTGCATCGATTGTGACCCTTTATCAGGCCGGCAACGGAATCTACAATCTTTTTGACAAGGTCCTCGTACTCGACGGGGGCAAGGAGATCTACTACGGGCCCACACAGGAAGCTCGACCATTCATGAAAGATCTTGGCTTCATCTGTCGTGACGGTGCCAACGTTGGTGATTTCCTCACAGGAGTTACTGTACCCAAGGAACGCCAGATCAGACCAGGTTTTGAGCGAACCTTCCCCCGCACCGCCGACGCCGTCCAGCAAGCTTACGACAAGTCGGCGATCAAGCCAAGGATGGTGGCAGAATATGACTATCCGGATACGGAGGAAGCCAGAGAGAACACCCGGCTGTTCAAAGAAGGCGTTGCCGGCGAGAAGCACCCCCAGCTCCCCAAGGGCAGTCCTTTAACGGTCAGCTTCGCAACCCAGGTGAAAGCCGCCGTCATTCGTCAGTACCAGATCCTTTGGGGCGACAAGGCAACTTTCATCATTACCCAAGTTTCCACCCTCATCCAGGCCTTGTTGGCTGGTTCGCTCTTCTACATGGCCCCAAACAACTCAGGCGGGCTTTTCTTGAAAGGAGGTGCCGTCTTCTTCGCCTTGCTATTCAATGCGCTAGTCGCCATGGCCGAAGTGACGAGCTCTTTCGCTGGTCGCCCCGTCCTCATCAAACACAAATCGTTCGCCCTGTATCATCCCGCTGCTTTCTGCGTCGCTCAAATTGCAGCCGATATACCTGTCATCTTCTTCCAAGTTTCAGTCTTCTCGATCGTCCTCTACTTCATGGTTGGACTGACAAGTTCTGCGGGGGCCTTCTTTACATTCTGGGTCATCCTGATCGCCATTACCTTTGTAAGTGTTGATATGTATTCTGTTGAACGCCGGGCCGCATTGCTGACAGAACCCCAGTGTATGACTGCATTCTTCCGCGCTATTGGTGCCTCCTTTCCCAACTTCGACGCTGCTTCCAAGGTTTCTGGGTTTATGATCATGACCACAGTCCTCTATGCCGGCTATCAGATCCAGTATTCTCAGATGCACCCCTGGTTTATCTGGATCTTCTGGGTTAACCCCCTCGCCTATGGGTTTGATGCTCTCATGGCCAACGAATTCCAAGGCAAGACCATTCCGTGTATCGGACATAACCTCATCCCCAATGGCCCGGGCTACGCCGACAGCAACTTTCAGTCGTGTGCTGGTATTTTGGGAGCGACGCAAGGCGCTACATTCGTTACTGGTGAGCAGTATCTGGATGCCCTGTCATACAGCCATAGCCACATCTGGAGAAACTTCGGCGTGGTCTGGGCGTTCTGGGTGCTCTTCGTCGTCATCACCATCGCTGCGACCATGCGATGGCGGCCATCTGCTGAAGCTGGCCCGTCTCTGGTCATTCCCCGAGAGAACGCCAAGACATCGATCCACCTCCTCAAGAAGGATGAGGAGGCTCAGAATCTTGAGGCCCTAGCCGACACCACTGACGTGGAGACCAGCTCCACCCCGAACGCCAAGACAGAAAAGGCCACCAAGGGAACTGGCGATCTCATGCGCAACACATCCATCTTTACCTGGAAGAACCTCACATACACAGTAAAAACCCCTAGCGGCGACAGGCAGCTTCTGGATAACGTGCAGGGCTGGGTCAAGCCAGGCATGCTCGGCGCACTCATGGGAAGCTCGGGCGCTGGTAAGACTACTCTGCTTGATGTTCTAGCCCAGAGGAAGACGGACGGCACGATTCACGGGTCCATCTTGGTGGACGGGCGTCCTCTGCCCATTTCCTTCCAGCGTTCTGCTGGATACTGCGAGCAGCTCGACGTTCATGAGCCATTCGCCACGGTTCGCGAAGCTCTTGAATTCTCTGCTCTTCTTAGGCAGGATCGCAGTGTGCCTCGCGAAGAGAAGCTCCGCTACGTTGATACTATCATCGATCTTCTTGAGCTTCACGACTTGGCTGACACTCTGATTGGTCGCGTCGGCTCTGGTCTCTCTGTCGAACAAAGGAAACGAGTCACTATCGGCGTTGAACTTGTTTCCAAGCCTAGCATTCTCATCTTCCTCGACGAGCCAACATCCGGTCTCGACGGACAATCCGCTTATAGCACTGTTCGTTTCCTTCGTAAGCTAGCCGATGTTGGGCAAGCCGTGCTCGTTACCATCCACCAGCCTTCCGCTCAGCTATTTGCCGAGTTTGACACACTCCTCCTCTTGGCCAAGGGTGGCAAGACGGTTTATTTCGGCGACATTGGCGACAACGGTAGCACTCTCAAGGACTACTTTGGTCGCCACGGTGCTCCGTGCCCCAAGGAGGTGAACCCGGCCGAACACATGATCGACGTTGTATCGGGACATCTCTCCCAGGGTCGCGATTGGAACGAAGTCTGGCTCTCATCACCCGAACACACGGCTGTTGTTGACGAGCTCGATCGTATGAACGCCGAAGCAGCAGCCAAACCGCCTGGTACAACGGAGGAAGTCCATGAGTTTGCTCTACCCCTGTGGGAGCAAACCAAGATTGTCACGCACCGCATGAATGTCGCCATGTACCGCAACGTTGACTATATCAACAACAAACTGGCACTCCACATCGGCGGAGCCCTCTTCAACGGCTTCTCCTTCTGGATGATCGGCAGCTCAGTAAACGACCTCACAGGACGTCTCTTCACTGTCTTTAACTTTATATTTGTCGCGCCAGGCGTCATGGCGCAGTTGCAGCCTCTCTTTATCGACCGTCGAGATATTTTCGAAACCCGCGAGAAAAAGTCGAAGATGTACTCGTGGATCGCATTCGTTACGGGCTTGATCGTCTCCGAGATTCCGTACCTCTGCATCTGTGCCGTCAGCTATTTCGTTTGCTGGTACTACACTGTCGGCTTCCCTGGCGACTCGAACCGTGCTGGCGCTACATTCTTCGTCATGCTGATGTACGAGTTTGTTTACACTGGTATCGGTCAGTTCGTTGCTGCCTACGCGCCCAATGCCGTTTTCGCCTCGCTTGTCAACCCCCTCATCCTGGGTATACTCATCAGTTTCTGCGGTGTTCTCGTGCCGTACTCACAGCTCCAGGCGTTCTGGAGGTACTGGATGTACTGGCTCAACCCTTTCAACTACCTCATGGGCAGCATGCTGGTCTTTGATGTCTGGGGCACGGACGTCACCTGCAGAGACCACGAGTTTGCGCTGTTTGACACTCCCAATGGGACGACTTGTGGCGACTATCTTGCCGACTATTTGCAGGGTATGGGCTCCGCAGCCAATCTGGTCAACCCGGAAGCGACGTCTGCGTGCCGTATCTGCCAGTACTCAGACGGCAGCGATTACCTGCGGACGTTGAACCTGATGGAGTACTACTACGGCTGGCGCGATGCGGCCATTGTGGTCATTTTTGCCATCAGCTCGTACGCATTGGTGTACCTGCTGATGAAGCTGCGCACCAAGGCTTCGAAGAAGGCCGAGTAGTTGTCGACATGTTGGACATTTGGCTTGCTGCACTGTCCAATAGCCATCACACTCGTATGAGTGCACAGCGTGTTTTGTTCCTCTTGTTTTTTTTTTCTTCTGATCTTCGATCCCCGGCTACCCCCATAGAACTGTTTTTGTATAGATTGGATAGAACCACATCAGTGCACCAGCCACTGCAAGGAAATAATCGCATTTTTACCATTAGAGCTCGGGTATCTATTCGTCTAGCTGTTCTTCATTTCATGACGTGTCGTCTAATCAATCCAGTCCTGCACAAATGCCAGGCGATCGCGATTGTCATCCATGACACGCGCATACTCCAGCAGCAGCCGCCAGACGTAGAGACGCATGTCTTCGCGGCGCAGGACCGTCTCGGCCCAGCGCTTGCCGTCGGTGGCGATGCGCTCGGCGGCGGCGTCGCGGCCGCGCAGAAAGTAGTCCATGATGCCGTAGAGGTCGACGTACGTGTTGTCAAAGGGCACAAAGTGGACCCAGGGCACGAGGCGGTCGTCGTATATCTATATATATATATATCTATATATATATGTATATATATATCTATATATCTCTATATCTATCTCTATATATATATCTATCTATGTCTATCTATATCTATATATATATATATATCTATATATATATATCTATATATATATATATATATATATCTATATATATATATATATATATATATATATATATATATATATATATATATATATATATATATATATATCTATCTATGTATGTATATATATATATATATATATATATATATATATATGTGTATATATATATGTATATATATATATATATATATATATATATATATATATATATATATATATATATATATATGTATATATAGGGAGATATGTATATATATATATATATATATATATATATATATATATATGTATATATATATATACATATATATATATATATATATATATATATA
>NW_009276925.1:1775058-1781828 GCF_000150675.1 Verticillium dahliae VdLs.17
CTTCGTACGTGGAGACCTAGGGCAACGACTGATGATACGTGCCGCATTTCCTGTAATGAGGGCAAGTGATGCTACGATGTGCACGGCGTGTGTGTGGCGTACACTCAGCGCGCAGGTCATCCCAGTATACTCGTCTGAAATGTCGCATGATCCAGCAGCAGTGATTCAGGGGGGGGAAAAAAAAAAAAAAAATTTTTTTTCTCTCCTACAAACACGGCCTCGTCGACGGGCACGAGGCGCCGCCCCTGCTGCTCCTTGGCCATGTAGCCGCGCATCGTGTCCCACGGCACGAGCACGCGCGACTCGTCCATGACGTTGACGAACATGTCGAGGTCGGGAATGTGCGGCTCCATCTCGGCGACGAGCTTGGCCCACTGCCGCACGCGGTACGGCGGCTCCTCGCCCTCCGTGTCCGTGGCCGTCTTGCCGCCGCGCACGCGGATCATGAACGCCTGCCGCGCGGCGTGGCGGCGCATCTCGGCGGGGTCGACGGCCCAGAAGGGGTTGATGTCGTGGTGTATGCGGTCGAAGAACTCCTCGACGATGACGGCCTTGGAGGCCATGGCGGCGGCGAACCAGACGTCGAAGCCCGGCGGCGGGTGACGGCCGCGGCGTTCGCGGTAGCGTGAGGCGGCCTGGCGCAGGGTCAGGGATTGCTTGCCGAGAAGTTGGCGGTGACGCAGCTGGGCCTCTTCGATGAGCTCGTCGATGGGATGGGTGGTGTTGACGTCGTCCGTGTCGGTATTGCCGTTGGCGTCGGCGCCAGCCCAGTCGTTGCCATGTTGGCGCTGGCTTCCAAGGTCGGGAGGAACCAGGGCGTAGAGATACCCAGTTTCGCGATCCTGCAGCACGAGTAGAACGAGGATGAGAGAGAAGAGAATGGCGACCGCGGCCAGAATGGCCACTCGTGGTCGAAAGCCGCGTATCATGGCCGCCTGAGCAAAGACATTGCTCTGCAATGGGAAATGGCAGAAGCTAGGCGGAAAGGGGAGAGCGGGGGGAGGGAGGGGAAGAAGAAGGAGGAGATGCAAGAAGAGAAGGCGTCGGGACAGATCGAGCCAAATGTCGAAGGATCAAGGATCCAGCTTCCACCAAGCAAAGCCAAGCCAGATCCAGACCGCAATCTTGGAATCGTTGCATGCAGGAGGCGGGCGCCAGCTACACGTGTGTGGCGTTCCATTGGCCCTTTCATTTCCGATGTTGTCTTGGCAGAAATGTCGTGAGCTCACGGTCAGTGGGAGGTGAGCTCGGTGTGTCTTCGGTGAGCCTTTCTTCGCTCCTTCTCTCCTCCTCCTCTCCTGCCTCGTTCTTTCCTGCCTCGTTCTTTCCTGCCTCCTTCTCTCCTGACTCTTTCCTCTCCAGATTCCTTCCTCTCCTTCTCTTGCTGTGTCTGTCCTTCCTTTTTCTGTCTTTCCTCTTTCCTCTTCTTCCGTTTTTCTCTCCTCCTTCTTATGTCCTTGATCTCCGTCCTCTTTCCTCTTTCCTCTCCTTCCTCTAGGTCTCTATCCATCGACCTGTCTACCCATCCATCATCCGCTCTTCATATAAGGTACCTTAGCCCTGGTCACCACCCTGCTTCCGCGCGGATCCAGTCAAACGTGTCGAGCAGCTCAAAGTTGAAATCCACAGACGGCTGCAGATCCACGTCCCAAGGCGCCAGCCCCTGGACATCGCTGGCTGCGCCGGGCGGCTGGCCGACGCTCTGTTCCAGCACCCGGCGGATGACAACCTTGCAATCACGGCAGAGGTCGCCGTTGGGCGCCGACGGCGATACGCGGTCGAGGAACCCGACAAGCAGGAAGAGGTGCTCGATCATGGCGAACCGCGTCGGCAGCTGCAGCGTGTCATCAGCCGACGCCCTCGAGGCTGCCGTTTCGTCTCCGACGCTCGGCAGGCGCACGCTGGGCTTGAGGAGCTCCTGGCACAGAATGCCGCCCGAAGGAGCAGCATACGCCATGACGAGCCACTCAAAGTCGCCAATCATTAGCGAGAACCGATCCATGTGTGTCCAGAACTTAACAGTCAGCGACACCATGGCGAACGAGATGGCGACCAGCTCGGCTTGTCCGTCGTAGCCGCGCTGGATCAAGAGCCGCTGGATGAGGAAATGAGCTTGCAGATGTTCCAGCCGTATCACGTGGCGTGTGAAGACAATGGGCTGTTCGACTGCGTAGTCGATCAGGTTCTCTTTATCGTACTTGAGACCTCGGGGCAGCTCCGCCATCGTCTTGTCCTGACGGGCTTTCAGGGCCCTGGCGTCCATTGTTAGAAATGGGTGGAAGGCTCTCGAGGGCACAGTCGTGCGGCTCATGCGGCTTCTCAACTCACAGTAGTTCTTGAACGCTCGCCTGGCGATCATTCCCCAGGGCAATCTCGATTATCTCATCCTTCACCAGAGACAGCAGCGTTCTCGCCCGGACGACTGTCGCTGGGTACGGGCCGCCAGACGTGTTCCAGCCATTCTCATCGAGGGCCTCCATGGCCTTGACGATCGTCTCGTGACCTCCCATCAAGTCCTCGTTCCGAAGGTCCAGCGGCAGCGGCGTGCTGATGTAGCGGCGGCTCATCAGAGGTGGACGCCCCGTGAATATGGCCCCGACCTTGTCAATGGTCATGATGAGGCCGCACAGCCTGCGCCGCAGCTCGCCCGCGAGCGTCGGCACGTAAATATCTCTCGCCGTCTCGGCGTGTATGCCGAGGTACATGATGAGGCCGGCCGCCTCGCCGTGGTACCGCCACACCGAGGGGCTGGCGTCGCCGGCAATCATCGACTCGAGCACGGCGCGCTGGTACAAGACGTAGAGCAGGAGGATGTTGCCCTCGGACGCGCCGCGGCTGAGCTCGACGCAGAGATCGATGCACCGCTGCAGCGCCAACACCGAGCCCGCCACCTCAGTCCGGTCGCCGCTCTCCATGCGGAACGAGCGCTTGCTCCTGCCGCCGAACGCCCAGTACACAAACATGACACCCAAGGTGTCCCAGCGTAGGTTGCGGCCGGAAAACGACTGGATCCACGCATCGGAATCGGCCTCCTTGTCGCTGAGGCTGACCGAGGTGTTGCGCGAGAGGAGATGTGCCATGTCGATCAGATCTGTCTCTTTTCGGCTGTGGCCAAGGCAATGGCCGAACAGCTCGTAGAGGGAGAGCATGACGCGCTGCGTGACCTGACGAACCCAACAGTCGAGCACGGTGCAGCCGTCGTCGAACAAGCGGCGGGCCTCGGCGCGCGTGGGCACATGCCGGAGCACGGTCAAACATGTCTCGAGACTTCTGCGGGACAGCGTCGGCACCACAGGGATAGTCCGTGGTGTTATAGCTCGCGTCTCTGTCGGCGTCGTTTCTGACGCCAGACCACCGCGCAAGAGAGACAGACTTCGGTCCGTCTCGTCGTAAATGTCGCAGTAGCTCATGAACCCGAGATAACCCGGCCCCGGCAGCACCCTTCCGACATCCCGAGGACTCTCCGGCCTTGCGGCTTCTGGCCGCTCCGGCGACGGTTCCGGTCTTGCTGGGGCTGGCGGCGGCGGACGGGCGCCTGGAGGCGATGCGGATCTCCTTCGCAGGGCAGCTTGAGCGAGCGGGCTGCCGGTCCTGTGCATGCCTGCAGTCGCTGCCCGTGTGTCCACGATGTACTCACATTGACTGGCCCTTTTGCCTGCCTGGCATCTGCGGCAGACTGGATGCGTGTGGTCGCAGGCCACCTTGCGTCGCCGGCACGGCTCGCATGCCTGAGGCCGACCATTGGGTCTTCGCAGCACCGGCGTGTCGCCCGACATTGGTTTCAAGTCGTTCGCTGTTGGGAATCAGTCGAGTGATGACAAGAGCGCCATTACTCGAGTCCCGCGCCGAGATTGTGTGATTCGGCTTGGTCATCGATGAAGGAGACGTGACGTAGCCTGGGAACAAAGTCGGCTTCGCGCTCGGCTTGAAGCTGCTCGGCTTTGGTGGGCGGCTTACTATTCGGCTTGAAATTGCGGAGCAGCCGAGCTCCTTCCATCCAAGCCGAGCATTGGCGATTGGATGCAAATGGGGACCATCATGCGGCTCGGCTTTGATTGGTTTGCTAAATCTCACAATCTTGTGAAGGCGGTACCTGGGTTTTTGCAGGCAGCACCGCGCTTTCGGAAGTACTGGCTCCCAGAACTGCGAAACAACATTACTTCGTATCACGGCATCACGATGGGTCAGCACTCACTTTCTAAGCCGAAGCCGCTCTTCAGTATTTCTCAGCAAATTTCCATGCCGCCCCGCGTCTTAACTATGCTCATGCGATTATTTATATATTTGTATTTGCTGCGCAGAATGATGCTATTTTGTTCTACATCCAGCAGTACAGCATCATTCATTCGGAGCATTCAACACCTCACTTGGAAAGCCTCACCACCACTCACATCCTATCCCCTTCAACGAACGTTCTTATCAAATCCAACAAAGGTCCTGCCAAACATTCCTCGATCCAACCGCCACCATGTCGAACACGCAATATGTTTCCGCCATGTCCATCCCCGGCCTTGAGCGCGCCATGATGCCCAAGCTTGTCCACCAGACCAAGAAGCCCCAGTCCAAAGTGGTCACCAACCAGCCTGCCATGGCCTCCCAGTCAACCCTCGTCGGCCATGGCGATGCCACGACTCTCAAGGATAGCGACTCCTTGTGTAAGCTCGGTATGTCATGCAAATGCTACCGTCGACACGGGTCACGGGCTAACACTCGTCTCAGATGTCTCACCCCAGCGCGCCTCTTTCTTCGGACGCATCAAGAAGCATCTCGCATGAGGGGTCTTGCTCAATAGCGCTACACGACGTTACGATACTTAGCGAGAACGGACGCGCAAGGTAGTCTTTATGGGCTACTGAGACCGCGTGGGAGTTGGTCTTGTTTCATCTTTTGGGGTTGCATTCTTAGTAAACGAACGATACCTTTGCTCTTATCTATTAGTCTAAAAGACCCCGGCAAATCCGGAATGGCTATTCTATTTCATTCCCCCAAAGCTCATGCTCTAGCTGCACGCTCTATGGCTCCTAAGGAATAACCGATGAAAGTATTTGCATTATGACCAGTAGATGTCGATGATTCGATCTAGTGTATGAAACAATCAACAACTCAACATATAAAACTAGTGCCGTTGGCCATCATGCAGTATTCTGTATGAGAATCCTTGTTCAATGTCCAATCAGCTCGTTTGGAACCGACACATCGCTAAGCTCTGAACGTGAGAAAAGTCTGAGCCCGTGACAGCAGAACTGTCCCCTCGCTTGTCAGGCTTGAAACCCAACGCAGACGTGTTTCATTCGTTTTGCAAACACCAAATGTATTCTCTGCAGTTCATCTCGCACATCAGACATCTCTACAAACTTTCAGGGGGCCCCGTTCTTGGCACCACACCAGATGGGTTGCGTGAATGGGCCTGGATTTCCTTGCGGTGCACCTCCGCTCGCTCCCTGGGCTAGCTCCTCCCATGGTGTTATGGCCGTGCATTGTATATAGAGATGGAGACTCGGCCCAACTGCCGGGTGTATGTGTTGTGGGCCTGTTGTCTGATAGTCGCAGAGCACGACTCTTGCGTTTCCTTGGTGTCTTCACGTGCCTCGAATGACTGCCAAGGCCGTTCCGATTCTTCCGCACATGAGTCCGGTCACCAGCTTGACAATAAAACGACCACATATGAGTATGACGTCGATCTTTCAACGGTAAGAGAAGCACGCAATAGCAAACACTAGGTCATGGTCACTACAACAGATGCAATGGCTAATTGTCAACTATTGGACTAACCTGCCGTAGAGCTTCGCGTAAGTCTTGCAACCGTCAATCGGCAATTCACCCCGGACCAGCTGGGAAGCTCGCCTAGAGGCGTGGAGAATGTCCGTGCCGTTCTCACAGGGCATCAAGACGCCCGTGTCGGCCCAATCTATACGGCTTTGCGCTCTGCGAGCTCTCGCGTCAAGGGGGCTGGAGATGGAGTACAAGCGGATGGCTGGCTGGGTAGCAGTAAGATTTCTTTGCAATGCAACGGCTATCCGCACGGGAAATCGTGTGATATCGAGATTTGCAGGTGCCACAGGCTCCACGACTGCGACCGTAACCCGCTCTCTTCTGATCCGGCCCGTGGGTCTGTTGACCTGCTGATGGATCTTTTGTGCCGCTGGCCCGGCTGACAGGAATATTGGGGAGTGGCATTGATGCTCTCGCTCGGCACAGAGCGCGCAAGCGATGACATCGCGGCGGTGAAGTCGACGCGCCTTGCGCCTCAAGCCCACCCGGGGAACAGGGGGTTCAGTGACCAGGGGAGGGACCCCGGTCCAGGGGTGAATGTGACAGGTCATGTACGAGCAGCTTTGCCCCCAGCATGTGAGGCGGGTTTTTTGGTCAACGCGGCAATGATGCGTCGCTTACCTCAGTCGGGCAGCCACTCTTTAGACTTTGACACTCCGCACGTCTTCTGCCGCGTGACCAAGGCAGTGTTCGAACACTGATTCGTGACTGTATCCGCTTCAATAGAGATCGACTGGCACGGCGCCCTTCAGACTGGAGCAACAGGGGGCTTATGCAGCATTACCTGAGGAGCCCCGGGCATGGTGATCAACTTCGAAAGCCGTCGTGAATGGACATTGGTCCGTCTTACATGATTCGAGCTTCAACAGATCAACAGCGAAAGGTACGTGGTAGAGAGATGATGCAGAAAATCAAACGCTTCGTTATTTATTAATGAGATTAAATGGTCCGACAAGACATGACGCCCGCCGCGGGCGCATTAGTTATACTCATGGGAA
>NW_009276925.1:1781944-1808311 GCF_000150675.1 Verticillium dahliae VdLs.17
GTGTATTCCTTCTTGTCCGGGCGTGCCGGACGTGGCGAGCGGCTCTCTCTTCTTAATGATTCGTAGTAATGGCTGGAGGACCGGGATGCATGATGCGATGATGAGTGTGCCACCTTCCACGCTGGAAACATGTTAGCATTGGAAACGTTTCAAGTGGGCGCATTGCAAGCGCGCGGGGAGGGGGCTTTGGCTTACATGTTTATGACGACGAGCTCGGCGGTTTCCCCTGCGATGAGAGTTAGATGGCATTCCGATTTGGGATTGGAGCGTTTCATCTTGAGGCTCTTGGGACGACGTACAGGAAAAGTCCTTGGCAGCCAACAACGGTAGGCGCGTGCACTTGAAGATGGCGACGCCAGTTGATCTAGCGTCGTTTGTCAGTACTGGCTCTGGTTGTCCGAGTTGTCCAAGTGTACAACTTACATGCAGCCAAGCCCCAAGGCAACGGTCAGGGCAATCTTCTTGTTCCTCTTGATGCCAAGGTTGAGAAGGATCAGACCCGGGTACACCGCGAGATAGAGGTCGACAGCAGCGGAAAATACTGTAAATGGAGTTAGCTAGATGGTCTTCTTCCCCGAGACAAAGAAGAATTCCAAAACTCACCTCCCGTTGCGATAGCGTACCGAACCAGGATTTGGGGATCCCAGCACTTTCCCTTGATGTCAAAGTTCCACTGGGACTCTGCGGGAACACACCTCCCCAGCAAGAAGACGGCGTTGAGGGCCAAAAGGACGTTGCAGATGCCGGCCATGGTCCAGAGGATAATGGTATGTGTCCGTCCGGGACTCATAATGCGCGTAAGGACAGCAACGACGGCGAGCTTTGGGATACCGAAGGATAGGATACCCAATGGAAACCCGACTAGGGTCCAGAAGACAACACCCTCTTGCTCTTCTTGGCTGAGGGTGACAAGGTGACGGCCATTGCCGTTATCAATGGCCTTGACGGCCAAAGCCACGGAGATCCAGCAGCATATCTGAAGCCTGGGTCAGCGCCACATGGTTCCGGCAAGACATGGTCGTTTCGACCGAGGCCGTACTCACCACAGATACCACAATAAGCCAGTCGTCGGCGTGGAACTGGCGCAGGATCTTGCCTCGAACCCAGAGGCGGGCGGCGGTAAAGAGCGTACTGAAGATGGAGACGGGAATGATAATCGCGAGGATGCCAGGGCCTTTGTTGGCGTTGGCAATCTCAGCCGGGATGGCGTCGGACATGATGACGAATCTGGTGTCGTCGATCGTCTTCTAAGAGATGTTTGGTCCTTGTGAAAGGGTTGGGAGGAGTCCGATGGTCCTCAGTCTTGTTTGGATTCACAGAAAAAGAGAAGTCAACACTGCGCCGTTATCCGAGCACATGTGAGGAGGGTATCAAGACATGATCTTCAGGCCGGATCCGAGTTGAGACAAACAACGAGATGCGCACGCGGCGTGGCTGTCGTGCTAGCTGCAGGTCGAGTCGAGTCGAGTCAACGGCGTGTTGGTGTGTGCTTTCCTACCGGATGGAACTACAAGAGACGAAGAAAACAGATGGATGGTGCTCGAGAGGACCCGACGGTGCGTTTATGTTCCCATCTGAACAAGCAGAGAAGGGGGGGGCGTGCGAGCGTGCGTGCGTCCCAGACCAGGGGACAGAGGCTGATCAGATAGAGAGGAGTGTATCCTGGGACACTACTCTGGTCGACCTCTGTGCGCAAGCATGGAGTCTAGCATCAACCGCCATCACACACCCCTGGGCGAGCCTAGGTGAATCCATGCCGCGTTCAACGGTGGCCGGGGCCACATGTCTTGGGATTGACGCGTTTATTCGTAGTCGCGCAGGTCATTGCGGGTTCGTCAAGAGTCAAAATGAGGGCATGTCCAGGGCATGTCCAGGGCCGTGTCGTACTTGGTCGTTGTGCTTGTCTTGGGGGTAGGGTGGGTGGCAGGTCGGCATGATAACCCCCCTGCGACAGTCATCTGCCGTCAACAGAGTGATCACCATTGCATTTACCACTTCGGTAGTGCGACCCCCTGGAGGGCCGGGGATCCCACCCCCTGGACGGTCATGGTTTCCGGCGCCGCGAGGGGCTCGGGCCTCGGGGTTGCAGTCGTGGTGGCACTCTAGTGTCCATTTGGCGGGCTTTTGAGCGGGCTCAAGGCGGGGCATTGAAGGCCATGAAAGGTCCATGAAGACAATGGGGGCCTCGGTGCGGGGCTTGGTCACGGCGGACCTCGTCGGGTGTCCTTATCACCAGCCAGGCGACGGGTTTTCGGACACGTTGGTCTGGGGTCCTGGTGTCTTGGGGGCGGCCTTTGGGACCTTGCTTGGTACCTGGACCAATATTTCATGGGTAGGGCTCCGGATACGGGTTCCCATGCAGGAACATGCTCGCTCGGCGACCTCAGTCTGGCTCAATGGGACAAATTCCACCGAGATGGTCCACGATCCTGCACAGGGGTATGTCTTTGCTGATGTTTGGTAAGGGCCATTGCCTCTCCAAGTTCCACCTCTTCACGTGCTAGTGCTGTGGCGGTTCATGATAGCAATCAAAGAAAAAGGATCCTCCGGACGAACAGACCTCCTCTTTCTTTCGCAGCCACGGAGCAATACCCTGAAGAAGTGAAGTCCAGCAACGCAACGCACTGGTCCCGCTGGTCCTCAAGTCACACCAAGCTTGAAGCCAATCGAGAAAGGGTCACGCACAGATGACGCCCTCCGCGACTGTGGGTGATCAAGGAGGCGTTCAGTCTACTGCAGCGTGGCACGAAGGAGGGCGCGGGATTCTAGGCCCACTGGGCACCGAGGGATTGGGCTGGGCACCCACGACACCAACAGCCAAGACTCTGCAGCGCGTGAATCCACCAGCCCGCATCGGTCTTTGGTGATCCGCTCAATCCATAGCGCGACCTCGAGTGAGACAAGTTGCCCGCGGATCTTCCCCAGTAGGCCACCATGATCTGGCCATGTTCTGTTGGCGGGTGGCCGTGATCAGCGATCGTACCAAAAACCCTGATCTTCTCTGATGGTTCTCACGCGATCGGGCTACATGTACCGCTCACATGCTGTGCGATGTCTTATGTTTGACGATGATCTTTCGGCGGGGGCCGACTTTGCCGTTGGATACTGGGAGCCCAAGCACATGGTGTTGCATGACCGGAGGCTATTCAGGAAATCGAAACTGCCTTTCGAGCGACGGGAAAGGGCGATTGTGCCAGATTTACATCTGGTCACTGCGGAATCCCCGGTATCAGGGGTCATATACCCTCCGACTTTCTAACAATGCTACGTAACACCACGTCTATCTACTCTAGCCCCAGCCCGGTCCTCTATCAATGTTTGCTTGTCACTCGATATGATATCGCAGTTTTGGGGGAAAGCTGGCCCTTCGGTTCGCATTTTTCCTGGCTCTCTCTCTGAACAGTCTGGAAGTCAGCAATAGTCAGCAACTCAGAGTCGGCAAGAATTGCGAATCAAAGACAGCGTGGGTGTCTAGCTTCAATGGCGAACCCCATCTATCTTGTCGCACGTACCTGCTTCTGTTTCTTCTTCTGCTTGGGTTTCACGCATGTGGCCAGTGTCAAGGCAAAACGGCACATTCAAGCGGAGAACCCATGCCCAGTGCGGCTGACCTCTAGCCAGCGGCGGCAGCTCTCTAAACAAAAATTTCCTTGCAACATGGTCGCAGATGTGACAAGTTTCTAGGCCAGGCACACCTTTCGAGCGTGGCGTCACATGTTCAAACCTACCTGCGGCTACAGTCGTCGCGCAGCGACTGCATTATTTTCCGACTCCGAGCAAGCCGTGGCGAAGATTCACCTGCATCCAAGTACCGAGGGCACCGCTCAAGGCAGGACCCGATGTACTTGTCAAAGGCGACTGAAACAATCCGTGATGCCTTCATGGGCACATCCTGCCCCCGTCTATATTTGGTCAACATAAGCTTCACAAATGAACCGTTCACGGGAGCCTCCCGCGCGTGCCGCGGAAATGAGAAGCCTACTGTCTCTGAGGACCTGCCAGTAACCCGTGGTGGCTTTGGCCTACCCTTGACTAGCCCACGCCCCCGAAGAGGGTGCACCCTTGTGTGCTGCGCCAGCCGCCAGGGATCGCTGTCCGAAGTGCAAAAATCAAGGTGTTCCCCCCCCAATTCAACAAGCAACCTGGGACGAACACGAACGCCTCGTTTTTGACGCCATCTAGACTCTACTGCCGTTGTGCGGGGTCTCCAGGGTTCAGGGCGGATGATGCCATCACAATTCACCCGCTGCTGGTGAAACAATCTAGGCCTTTGTCACCCAGTCGCGGACTGAACTTTCACGAATGTGATTCGGTACTTGTTTCCTCCGAATGCGAAATCTAGCATACGGCCTGGGATGCATGCACGCAGGGGACGGGGGTCAAGATCCGACTCTTCCAACGATTTATCAGCCAAACGAGCAAGCCAAGGCTCGACAATGCCGAAGTTGTGACAAGATTGCTCGCGACGGATCCGAAAGGTTTGTTGCACCGGTGCTCAGTTGCTAATTGACAGGAGGCAGTTTTGGAAGCAAACTCAATTCGCAACTTCGGAAACGGAAATCATACGGCAATCGGTTACAGAGGAAAGAGAAACTCGTCGTGACCTTGGAGAACCCCTAATGAGCATCTTCGTAGTGCGACAGTCTGCAAAGCTGGCGTCAGCGCCCCCGTTTTCTCCCACGTCGCCCCTCGTGGGGGTTCCTTGCGGGTTTACTGATGGATCACGTACTCGATGAGATTCCCATCTGGATCTCTGACATAGATGCTTCGGATTGGTCCCTGGGCTCCAGTGCGCGCGACCACTTTCTCGCCTTCAAGAACCTGGATTCCCGATTTCTGAAAGTCGGAAATGACATCATCTAGGTTGGTTCCATCCTGGACCAGGAAGCACAAGTCTGCAGTGCCAGGAAGCGCAATAGTGGCTTTTGTCTCAGGCTCCTTTCCCTGCTGATGGAGATTGATCTTGAGAGAGCCAAATTTGAGAGCGTGTCGCACAGTTGAAGAGTCTGTTACGGACACAAAGGATTCTGGTTTCATGCCGAGGTGCTTCGCATACCAGGCAGAAGTCTGCGGTACACTCTTGCAGGTAAGGACAAGGTGGTCCAGAGCCTTGATGACGACGCGGGATCCCATTCTGTCGTCTTCAAGTATGCTGAAGTTGGCTTGAAGAGTTTCCTAGGCAATTGCGCTTGTGTGAATAGAGTTATCGAGGCAAAGGACTAGATGGCCTGCCGACTGTCTAGTGCGCCATAACCTGTGAGGTTGGCGTTAATAAGGTTATGACTCACAAGGTCAAACACAGCGTTCAACAGCTGTCACTGTTTAACCGAAATCACGTGTCATACGATGCCAATGTCTTCCCCAAAGCTTCGGCGGTCGGTTTAGACTTTTCCAATCCTGTAAGCCAGAAAACATCGATAGCCACGCTCGACCTGGCCTCGATACACTAGACTTGTTGCGTCTGGCTATCACACGTACAACGAGCCGTATGGCAGCCCACATCTGAGCCCTTGGAGGACCCCTCATTTCACTGAAGCTTTGCGAGTCATCTGCTTCTTGCCAATCATATCAGCCTGATGCATACTGTTAGACATTACCATTTCCAAGTATCTGCTCAGTTTCGTCTGAGATAATGAGGTAAAGAAGTGATGAGATCAAGCGAGTCAAATTATAGCATTCTGACCTGAGCGCGAACAAGTTGCGAAGCTGATGTTAATGAACTTTTCCAGTTGGTGTAAAGTGCTCCAGCTGTAAATATTCACGGCTGGTAGCGCACTGTTGGTTTGGGTATACTGCAGAAAGTCAATGGCCGACGCTTAACATCCATGGCGCCATCGTCACCCGGGCACTCGCCATAGACCCCGCCCACTGGCTCCCCACCTCTTTACCGATGACCGGATATCGCAGTGCCCACACCGGCACTCTCCCTCTGCGCCGACTGGACAGGAGAAACTTGTTGATGTACAAAACGTCCGTACTGATGGCGCCATGCAGACTTTTGGAAGTCCGCAAAGCCTAGAGTCGCACTGATCCCGACGCCCACCATATTGAAATAGTTTCTCCGCGGCAGCAGGCAAGACACTCGGGTTGTTGCGTGTGTAGGTCAGTTGAGCTAGTCGGACAGGAGACGATATTGCCGCAGCGAGATCGGGTGCTGGGCGACAGTTACATTGGCAGCTCGGTTTATATAGAACAGCGAGTCGTCTATCTGATCTGCCTCGTTTTTCTTGCGTTGTGTACCTGTGCAAGACAGATAGATGACCCAGCGCGAATCAGTCTTGCACGACTCGAGTCATGGATATCGCGAAGACGACCGCCATATCTGTTGGCCCGGCCGGCGATCTTTCTCCGATAACATCTGGAGTTACGTCGGCCAAAGCAACTGGGCCATCTCCTGTGCACGAGACGTCAGTTGAAAATGACGATCGGTCGGTCAACAAGATAGATCCCGAGGATCAGCGCGACGACGAGGCAAGGCTTGTGAATGGCGGAGTTGTCATTCGGGATGGTATGTTAACGTTATGGCTGCGGGCTACCGCTTTCTCTATCGACTACGGAGAAATTAACCATTCGCAGGCAATGATATTGCAAGATATGTGGTGTCGACCCAAGATGATGGAGATCAAGTTCTGACATTTCGCTCATTCATCATTGGATCTGGTTCGTTCCAATGTACTCATTTGATGTATCAATGCTGACTTGAACAAGGCTTGACGGCTCTTGCTGCTTGTATCAACCAAATGTTTGTTTTGACAAATCTTTTGCAGTTGCCAAGCTAAACTAACAGAAAACAGCTACTTCTACAAGCCAGTTGATGTGTCGTTCGCATCTGTGTAAGCTATCCGTATCAGGGAGGATAAAGGAGGTTCGCTCACGCTACCAGGTTTCTCTGCCTCATGGCCTATGTCATTGGCGTCACTTGGTCGGTTGTCCTTCCACGCCGCCACCACGTCGAGAAGTTTTTCCCGTCACAGGCAAAATGGCTGGGTCCAGTGGTTCACTTCATCAACCCTGGTCACTTCGGCCTCAAAGAGCATGCTATTTCTTCGATCCTCTCCACGTCCAGTGGCAACGGAGCAGCGATAGTACAGGTGTTCGGTGCAGAGAGACTGTTAGTGCATGGCGAACCCTAGCAGATGAACCTCGTCTGATTGCTGTTCAGTTTCTACGATCGCGAGACCGACGCGACGACCGCCATCCTCACCGTATTCTCAGCCTCGATATTCGGCTACGGCCTTGTTGGTTTGCTCCGGTCCATTATTGTGCACCGTACGTTTGATGCCCTTTGTAGCCAGGCCTTTTCTAACGCTTTCCAGCCAGCGAGATGGTCTGGTGGCAGTGCCTCCCAATGGTCTCCATCTACCAGACCTTCCACCGCGAATCAGAGGGCTCCAACCACCAGCGTTTGAAGATGTTCAGTCTTACGTCGATTGCCATGTTCATTTGGGAGCCCTTCGCCTCCTACATCTGGCCGTGGCTCAATGGTATTTCCATCCCTTGTCTCGCCTCAATGAATGCTACACCGCCAACACGGAAGATTCTGATGACCATCTTCGGCGGTATCTCATCCAACGAAGGCCAAGGTCTATTCAACTTCTCCCTCGACTGGCAGTACATTACCTCGCGATACATGTCCCTCCCGCTTCTGCAGCAGGCGAACTCGTGGGCCGGTATTTTCCTCAGCTACATCATGTGCTTCAGCCTCTACTACGGTGGTGCCTGGGGCGCCAAAAAGTATCCATTCATGTCGACAGCAATGTTCGATGCGAAGACGGGAAAGGTGTACAACCAGACTGCTGTCTTTGGGCAGACTGCTATCCTCGACATTGATGCGTTGGAAGAACACGGTCTGCCCCGTCTGACGGCTACGAATGTCTGGGCCAACATGGCGGCGATGGCCGCGATCGGCGCTCTCATCACTCATATCTCTCTGTTCTACGGTCCCCTGTAAGTTGCGCACTTCGGTATGAACAACATGGGAGGCCTGACATGACCTAGCATCAAGCGCTCGCTCAAGCAGGCCTGGAAGAAGGAAGAAACGGACCCGCACTTCAAGGTCATGAAAGATAACTACAAAGACGTGCCCATCTGGTGGTACGTCGCCATTCTTCTCGTGGGATTCTTCCTCGGTCTAGGAGCCGTCATCCACGGCAACACGACTCTGGACCCTTGGGCCTATGTTATTGCCATTGTAAGCTTCTCACTCCACGTCCTAAACGGACCTAACAACTACACAGCTACTCGGATGTGTCGTCGCGCCTTTCTCGCTCTGTCTCTACGGTCTGCTGGGAACCAGCGTGTCGACGAACAACTTGTCGAAGATGCTGTGCGGTGTTCTGCAGCCTGGCAAGCCCGTCGCCAACTTGTATTTTTCCATGTTCAGCCATGAGGTGACGGTGCTTTCCGTCTTTCTGTCGACGGATCTCAAGATGGCGCAGTATCTGAAGATTCCGTGGAGGACCATGTTCCTGCTTCAGACCTATGGAAGCCTGTTCGGCACCGCATTGAACTATGTGAGTGGCATTCTCGCATTGCTGGGGGCTGGAGCTGATGTGCAACAGGTTATCATGGACACCATCACCAGAAACCGCAGGGAGATTTTGCTGGATCCTCTCGGCAACCAGGTCGTGAGTTGACACCCTAACCCCGGTCTCGTTATGATGCTGACGGCCCTTAGTGGAGCGGGAGAAAGATTCAATCCCTCAACACGACTGCCGTGACTTGGTCCCTCGCGAAATACGTCTACGGCTTCGATAAAGACGGTTATGGCTGGTCAGTCCTCATGCTCTCTCAAAACTGTAGCCAGCCCTCTCTGACAGCCCCAGGATTCCCCTTTCTATCCTCATCGGCGCCGCCATTCCAGTCATTCTGTGGCTCGTCTCACGCAAGTACAAGACCATCAACGGCTGGGAAGTCCGCAAGCTCGTCGCGCCCGTCATCTTCCACAACGCCTCCGAGACGACGTCGGGCACGACGTCCGTCATTTGGTCGCAGATCGCCACCGGCTTGTGGTCGCAGTGGTACATGCGACTCCGACATCCGGCGTGGTTCGGCAAGTACAACTACATCGCTGGCGGAGGCCTAGACGCGGGCGCCAAGGTCATGATGTTTATCCTGACGTTCGCCGTCGCCGGAGGCTCTGGCAAAGAGGTGCCTTTCCCGACTGTAAGTGCTTACTCCCAGCCCACAGTTGCCATGTGCTAAGTGAGGATGCAGTGGTGGGGTAACCCCGTGTCGGGACCGTCTCAGTATGCCGATTATTGCGGAAATGGAGAGACGGCGAAGTAGAGAAGAGGTCGTGTTCCTGGCTATGCATGGTCTGGGTCTCCATCTCGGCATGATGGGTGCCAGTTGCGTCTAGGTTTGGTGAACCCAATGTTTAGGCCAGACTAGCGGAAATGTCAAGCGTGGCAAAATAACCACGCTGCGAGGTCCCCAGCAAACAGCTCCTGCGTTTTGAGCAAACGGTCCGCAGGGCAAGCAAACTATGCAGAAGATCGATGCATGACCAAAAGATACCGTGTGCATAACCGCCATGTGCCTCGTGGGTGATTGATAGGCAAGGATTCTAGGTTCACACCTCAGACACAACATGGTGATGGTCGCATCGATGATCGACAACCACGTTGAGGTGCTTTCCATGGAACGATAAATAAGCCACTGGCCTGGATCTTCCCAGGTGAGCACGACTTTACGCTGTAGGGCGTCGACCTCGAGTGACGACGGACCATTCGAGTCCAAGCAGAGTCCTTGTCCCGGTCAAAGTAGTCCGACGGATGAACGGCGCACGCTAAGTATGCCCAGATGCTACGCGTGTCTGATAATGGGGCCTGGACTGGACCAGAGCCCTGGGCACCCATTTTGCCGGCCGGCCACCTGTAGGGCAGACGTCTCAAAGGGGCAGGAGACGAGTGCGCGTGTCGTTGGCAAAGAGCGTCGTCCGCACACAACCAGCTCCAGGCAATAGTCTACGGTCGATGGCAGTGGACGAGACATGGGCCCGGCCTGGTTCAGGATGCTGCTAGCGTGTTGGCTCGCTGGATCACATCGCGATCTTGTGCCATGGGGTGACAGCGGGCTGGCGTTCGCCCACATGGCATGGGTCGTGGTAGGATGCCTGATATAGAAGACAGGGGGAGGGATGGTGGGCTCCGATGAACGCTTGAAGGAAGGGACGGGGTTTAAGATATGGGCAAAATCCTACCGGGAAATCAGCATCGATGCCAGACAGGGGCGTGGTGGTTGGTGTGGTACATGTACTTGACCACATCTGTCCGCCAGCAACGATTTGACGATCCACATATCGTATGAGCAGTGATCGGCAACAGATGGCGATTTGTTTGTGCAGTAATCTCGGATGGCACTGGTGAGAGGCAGAGGGCAATCGCCTGATGTTGAAGTCTGCCAACTGTAGAGGCTGTAGGCAGATGTTGGAGAGCGAGAACACCGGTCCACCCCCGCCTCAGGGCCACGACAGCAGGGACCACTGGGCGACAGGGCACATCGGGCGCTGTGAGACGCTAAAGGACACGCGCAGGCGGAGGCGGGGCCAAGACGACAGGCACAGGCACGGAGCAAGTGCGAATTAGCCGAGTCAATAGTCAATAAGGTAGACCGCTAATGGGCGCATGGCATTCAGGGGTCGAGTTGCCTGATGGAGCTAGCGGGCCAAGGCTCTAATTTCTTCCGTCGTCGTTTGTCCCCAACGCCAGCTCCTCCACCTGCCTTCGGTACCATCACCAACTCCATCAAACCCCTCGACAGCCCATCGACGTGTATCTGACGACGGACTGTTGCCTCAACGACACTTTACCTGCAGGTCATCCTCGATGCTCCAGGCATGATCGGAAAAGAAAAACGCCATCTTCCCGTCGCTGCAGCCTCGCCGGGGCGTTGCGTCCACGACAACAAACCAGCACACCACGACCTACGCCGCCCCTCCACTTCGTGGATACCACCACCCTCCATCGTCGTCTCCGCCCCTCTCTCGCTGGTCTGGCCTGGGCATATGCAGCCCAGACACGAGACCCCTGCCAGGCACAACCACATCCCCCAATCCTGCCAGGTCCGGCTGCAGAACTCGCCCGCTCCGCTGTAATCATGGACAATGGACAAAGAGACTTTGTCGACTGCGGCTACCCTCGCCTTGGCACCTGAATCGACAGACGCCGCCCTCCATGCTCGGTATCCGAACTGCCTCCTCCTTCCCCATGTCCTTCGAACCATTTTCGACTCTAGCTTGGCCCTTCGACTCTAGCTGGCCCAATGCTGTGGGACGTGGCGGCGTGTGTCAGCGCACAGTCCACTCAAGCCTCGCGCAAACCCATGCCGGACTGCGCCTGTGGCCTGCGTAAGATGGTCTCGTCCTCGCTATCGAGCTACATCTCTCTCCGGCGGCGGCTTGGCTTTCAATGGGAGTCATTAATAGCCCACCATGTCCTTGCCGGCGACGGGCCGCTCTCCTCTGCTTCCCTCTTCCTCATGATGCTGTTGTGCTGCTTGCTGTCTGATCAGGCAGCCACGCATCTCGCCAGTCGTTGAAACCACCAGCCCTTGTATTGCCGAGGTGCTTCTTGATCTCTTCACTTCGCGATGCGCTGGGTTCTCGGGCTTTTGACGGCGGCTCTGCCGGCCCTCGTCACCTCCAAGGCGCCTACCGATTCGACTCAGGAAGTCGACGTTTCGCAGTCCGGCTATCTGCCCAACCACAACCTGAACCCCAACACCGTCACCTCGGGCTTCCGCAACCTCTGGGAATGGCAGGCCGAAGACACCCAGGAGCTGTTCCTCGCGAAACCCCTCGTCTACACGCCTCCTGGCGGCTCCGAGTTGCTCATCACCTCTTCTGAAAAGAACAATGTCCGCATCTTCGACGCCAAGACCGGCTCCCTAATCCGCATACGACAGCTGCAGGCTCCCTTCAACCGTGACGATGCGAACTGCGGTGACATTCCCAACTGGATCGGCATTACTGGCACTCCCATCATTGACACCGCTACCGGCATTATGTACGTCTTCTCAAAGGGCTACCGCGATGGTTTCACCTCGGGACAGATCAACGGCGTCTACAAGATGTATGCTCTGCAGTTGCCCTCCCTTGAGGACGTTCCGGGATTTCCCACCTTGATCGATGGCGCCAATGCCGACAATGATCCCGCCCGTTACATTATTGGCGGCGTCGCCCTCCAGCGACCTGCTCTGTCCGACGTGAACGGTCACATTGTTGCTGGTTTCGGCTCCCACTGCGGCCGCGGCAACTACACGGGATACCTGGTTGCCGTGAGCAAGCAGCCCGGCGTTGGCGTCACCAGCATGTGGGCCACCGAGTCCGCCCCCGGCGCCCCGACCCCCCAGCCGCTCGATATTACCGTCGAGAATGGAGGCAAGGCTGGCATTTGGCAGGGCGGCGTCGGCCACGCCGTCATTGGCAGCTCCGTATTCTTTGTTGCTGCCAACGGCCAGGGCAAGCACAACGGCAACGTTCCCGCCAGCGGCCGCTCGCCGTGCTCGACCCTATCCCACTCCACCGTCAGGATGGAGCTCTCGCCCGAGGGCAAATGGCGCCAGGTCGACTATTTTCAACCCTATGACTACTCCGGTCTCAATGCGGGCGACCGCGACGTCGGCTCTTCGGGTCTGGCGCTCTTGGATGGGTCTGTGTTCAGGGGTGCTGGCGTGGATCGCATGGGCATCATTGCCGGCAAAGAGGGTCGCGCTTATCTTCTCAACGTCAACGATCTCGGTGGCTTCCGTAACGGCCCCGGCGCTGGCGACAACACCATCCAGACCATTGAGCTCGGCGGTGCTGTCTATGGTGCGTTTGGCAGTTATCCTCACGAAGGCGGTTACATATACTCCGCGACCATTGGTGGGCCAATGAAGGCCTTTCGCCTGGGCCATGACGCTGCTGGCAAGCCTGTCTTCTCGCTAGCTGGTCAGTCCGCCTGGACCGCTACTGCTTCACGAATCGGCCTGGGCCAGGTGACCGTGACATCGGACAACGGCCAGCCCGGTACTGGAATTGTAAGTCGATTCGCCTGCGTATCTGCATTCGCATACTGACTGCCACAGGTCTGGGTGACCGACATGACTCTCGGTCTCGTCGCGTTCCGCGCCATCCCTGAGAACGGTGTTCTCGTTCCGATTCAGCTGCCCTCCGGTCTTCGTGGTGCCAACAAGTTTCAGCGTCCCGTCTTCGGTGATGGCCGCGTGTATTATCAAGCCACAACGAACAGGCTCTACTGCCTCGGAACATCCGTTAACCAGGCCATTACCTGTTCTGACGTCGATTTCGGCACTGTTGAGCTCGGCTCGGCCACTTCCGCCACTGTCAGCTGCACAGCCCAGACGTCTGTGACAACCATCACGGGGTGTTCTGTGTCCAGCCCCTCTTTCATCTGCAACAACTCAACGCTTCCCAAGGGCGCTATCTCGGCTGGCACATCCTTCACGTTCGGCGTCACCTGGGATCTTGAAAATAACGCGGCCGGCGTTTTCCCGGGCTACGTGAGCGGATCTCTGACACTCGGAGTGACTGCACCCGCCCAATTTGCTGCCGTGTCCATCATCTCGCTCGAGGGCACAGTAGTCAACCGAGGCCCGTTCCTGCACTCTCCCTCGACCAGCGTGCCCCTGGGCACCGTTGTCCTTCGCCAGGATGGTCTGACTACCCTTTCTGCCTCTGCCGTCCTCGCCAATGTCGGCAACAGCAGCCTGACAATCGAAGGGCTGGCCTTCCAGACTGCCGGGGGCGCATATAACAATGTCAGCGGACCCTCTGATCTCGGCTCTGGTTTCTCTTCAACTGCTTTCCCCGTGATCGGATCCAAGATTGACGCTGGCGCTGAGACTTCGCTTGGTTTCCTCTTCGATGCCGGTGCAGTCAACTTGGAAGTAGGCGCCTACACCTCCACTGTCACCGTCTGGTCTGACGGTGGTGTCCTGACCTTTGAGCTCACGGCCACCGTCGCGAGCCCGCCAGTGGTAGCGTTCGAAGTGGCGGACGGCCAAGGTGGTTGGAACTCTCTGTCGCCTCACTATACCGTGCCTTTTGGCGATGTCACCACTGGTGGCTCCGCCGAGATCCATATTCGCGTCTGCAACCGTGGCGGCTCGCCCATGACTGTGACGATTTCGAAGGCCCCCGATAGCGAGCAGCTTCGAGCCCTGAACCCCGATCACGAGCTTGGTGAGGGCCTTCAGATTAGGGCCGATGACTGCGCCATTGGTACAGTTGGCGTTCGTGCTGGGCCCATCCAACCTAATACACCTGCACTGAACATTCGGGGCACATGGACCCTGACGACGAACGGACTTGACCCAAACACTGGCGAGGATGCGGGTCTCAAGGACATTCTCTTCACGGCTCGCATCGTGCCCCGTCAACTCGGCCCCGTCCTGGAAAACGGCGAGGCTCGTTACCAATACGTCGGCTGTTTTGCTGACACTCGCATGGGCCGCAACCTGCAGACCCAGGTCAACAACGGAGCGCAGCAGTTGACCAATACCATTCAGCAGTGCACACAGCTCTGCCGCGACCGCGGCTTCATCTTCTCCGGTATGCAGTACCGCCGCGAGTGCTGGTGCGGTGGACCGCCCCAAAACATCAGGTATCCCCAGACATACACCGACCCTGCCGAGAACCGATGCACGTTTGGATGCATGGGCGACGAGACGCAGGCTTGCGGTGGTGATGGCGGCCACATGAGTCTGTACGCTGATGTTACTGCCTTTGACATTGCTGCTTTCCTCGAGTCCATCGGTCAGGGCACTACACCTGGCACTACCACGACGACTGTCGCCACCACCACGGCTGTCACGACGGCTGTCACGACAGCTGCCACCTCGACTACCGTCGTGACGACCTCGACCTCTGTCGTGGTTACTAGCGCCGCCACTTCGGGTGAGCCCGAGTCCTCGGCTGAGCCTGTTTCGTCTGCCGCACCGGACACTACCACTAGCTCCGCCGCCACCCCTACCGGGGCCTCGCCTCAAAACCCCAACCAGCCCGCTCTCGTGAACAATGAGTGGGAGTACGCAGGCTGCTTTAGCGACCTGGTCAATAACGTTCGTACGCTCGGTGCATCCCAGACAGCGTCCGACGACATGACTCTGGAGAAATGCGGTGCTTTCTGCAGCGGCAACGGAAACCCACACAACTACTTCGGTCTCACGTATGGCAGGGAGTGCTTCTGTGGCTGGACTCTCGATGAAGCTGCACTCCGCGCCCCCGAATCTGACTGTTCCAGTGCTTGCATTGGGTCCTCCACCGGTCTTTGCGGTGGCTGGCGCAAGCTGTCCGTCTTCCGCAATATCGAGGTCCACACGCCGCCAGCGGGCCCTGAGCACGTTCAGCAGGTTCTCGACTACCAATGGGAAGGTTGCCAGACCGAGGCTACGACTGGCCGCGCCCTTTCAGGCAAGAGCTTTGCCTCCGATACCCTGTCTGTCGATTCTTGCGCAGCATTCTGCGCGGTTGACAACTTCCTGTACATGGGTGTTGAGTACGGGCGTGAGTGCTACTGCGGAAACACGATTAACGCTGGCTCCGTCCCCGCCGCCGTCACGCAGTGCAGCACTCTATGCAAGGGCAATAGCGTAAGACCTCCTAACCGACATGCGAATTGTGAACTTGCTAACGCTCCCCAGCTGCAATACTGTGGTGCTGGTAGCCGCTTGGACCTCTACCGTCTTGAGCCCGGCTCCGGCTCGTCATCCACCGCCGTCGCATCTCCAACAACCGTTCCAGCGACTTCTGAGCCACCTAGCGTCCCGTCAACAACTGAGGTCGCCTCGACTGTGACCTCTAATGTCATCTCTAGCGAAGCTCCTGTGTCCAGTGCTGAGCCCACATCATCAGAGCTGCCAGTCTCCTCGGAGGAACCCATCTCCGCAGAGCCGTCAGTGACATCCATCGCCGCTGTTTCATCTGACACGCCCTCTTCTTCGGAAGTTGCTGCCTCCTCTGTGGCGGCAGTCTCTTCCGAGGCTCCTGCTTCTTCCCAGGTGCCTACCTCTTCCGCTGCCGTCTCGAGCCTCGAGGCTATCTCAAGCATCGAACCTTCGGCTAGCTCCGAACCTGTTTCGTCCGAAGCGTCCGCCCCTTCCCAGGTTGTCAGCTCGGTTGAAGAATCAAGCACTGTTCAGTCTAGCATTCCCGAATCTAGCATCATCGCCAAATCGAGCACTGTTGTCGACGTCCCTACCTCGTCCTTCCTCAGCGTTCCCAGCGTCTCCGCTTCGACTTCAGCTTCCAGCCTCTTCACTAGTACGATCGAAAGCTCGTCTTCCGGCCCTACGGCAACCCCCACCAACGGCTACTATTACGTTGGCTGCTTCCAGGACACTAGTTCTGGCCATGCCCTGCCTCACCTGCTATCCAACCGCAGCGTCACGCCCGAACTCTGCTTCGACTTCGCACGCCAACGTGCCTCCAATGCCCCAACTCCCACTGCCGCGCCGGCCTACGTCTTCATCGAGTACCATCACGAGTGCTACGCTGGCAATACTTTTGACTTCAAGGGCAGTGCAGTCACGTCTCTTATCGGCACCCGCGCCTGCACAAACTACTGCTACGGCAGCGTGCTGACCTACACGACGAGTGGCACCACCACCGTGACAACCAAGACGGACAACCGTTGTGGTGGGCCGAAGATGTTCGATCTGTACGCAACGACGCTTCCCGTAGACTTCCCTACAACGGGCGGCCCATTAACAACAAAAGTAACGGGTACGCCGAGGCCATAGAGGCCGATGATGAGTTTGGGTTTCCTTTCGTGTACAAAGCTTTGGCCCGAGAAACAGAGGCAAGGCGTAGCATGTATGGCAGGTAGAACTGCTTGGATGAAATATCTAATTTAAGACCGGGCTGTTTGAAGCTCGAAGCCCCGGGACTGTCTTATGAATACTACCAATCTTGTTATCAGCCGCGCGCTGGCCGCTTCGGCCACTGACTTGATCGACATATGCCTTTAGGGCCGGTATTGATCCATACCTGACGTGAGCTGGCAAGATGAACATGTGGAACTGATAATCTGTAGAGAAGAGTAGTCTAGCGGGGACGTTGATCGCACTTGCGCTTCTTTACGAATACCTCAACCGAAGTACCCGTGTGGACAACCACGACGACCTCAAACAAGACATCAAATCCACTGACATATCGCAATGAGCAGAAACACTGACATGATCTTGTACCGGTCATGTCTCTGAGAAAGAGGCTCAGTTTGACCATGAGACAAGGGGCTTTGGGCTGGTACAAGACCTTTGAATGTTTTTGGTCAAGCATCCATGATATCGAGTGCAAAACATGTCCGGCTAGAAATTACGAGCATCTGTAAAGCTTCTTTCGTCGGTGACTTGTGCGTACAGATGCAGACCAAACGTAGCCAAGATATCAAGCGCAAAGCATCTTCAGCTGGAAGTTACGAGCACCTGCAATCTTTCCTTCGTCAGCGTCGCTACCAGCCGAATATGCTCGGCTCAACGGCTGTTTGTTTCTGCAAGAAAGCTAACCGTGTAATGCAGATTCATGAGCTTTTGTCCCAGTAGAACTCTAAACTGCCGGGACTGAACTATGTCAACTGGAAAAGTGACGCTTGTTATATGTTAGCCTGCACCACGATCATAGTCAGCTGTTACCCTGATCGGGGAAGGACTGCTGACATGACGACGAGGTTGATCAGGGTCATCTCACAGCGTGACCCATAGACTTTGGTTTCCTTAATGCGAGAGTGGTCCGCTGCCTGTCTAAGATACTGACTTGGCATCATTACATCTACAGGGTCATGCAACGCGTCTTTCAACATGGGCGCTGACTGATACAAGCAAGCAAGTCATTTCCCGAGGAGGTGTAGCTGTCTTGCACTTTCGCAGGGATGGCGATATAGGTTTGACTTACAAATCATAGATGAAGGTCATTTACGACGCCTGAGTTAAGGAGAAAAGTACAAATCGTTTATAGGTGTTTAGTTGAGCGTTGGCCACTAAACAGAAGAAGATAGGCTTGCGGTTGTCCCTGGATTCAAAACAGCTCAAGAACGACGGGGTTCTGAAGTTTACAAGCATGAAATAGTCTGTTCCTAAGAAGTCGCTGCGCTACCGATGCCCCGCTCTCTTTGAATCTACCAGATATCGACATCGATGGTGAAGTTGTGCTTTTGCCTAAAGTCCTGTCGAATCAAAGAACCTTCTTGTCCGCAGGTGCAGAACGCTTACACGAAGAAGGTCCAAGAGCGGAGCTGCGAACGCTGCCTGAGTTTCCTGGTTTCTTTCAACTTCCCGCCTTTGGATTCCAGCTCCATACCTGATGATCAACCGTCAAGAAATCTCTTGCTTGAAGGACCTTATCTGCTACCTTGCATCGCATCCGCCGTGCAGCAGTGCCCTCGGTCCAGAAGCAATGGCAGCGCAGCAGCCTTCGGGTAGAAGGAAGAGAGACTCGCTGTAAGATGAATTGCTTAGTTGCATACTTGGGGAAAGATGCTGACGGCAAGCAGCAGCAGCTCTGAAAACTACCTGACCGAGGTCAAGATTGAGACGACTTTCAGCTTCGATCGTAGCAAGACCCTTTCCCTGCCCGACTATCGCCCGGATCCGAGTCGCTCCACGTCAAGTCATCAAGAGCATCGCGTCTAGGAGGTTCGTGGCGCTGGAGGATCATCGACGAAGCAGGCAGCCGACCGGAAGAACCGATGGTGGAAAGAAGCACAGAGGACAGCTATGAAGCACGCATACGCCGCGAATGCAGCCTACCGCGAAGCGAAGCAGAGCGTCCGTGAGAGAGTCGATAAATGTTACGAGTGGACGAGTGCCCTGATTTGGGACAGCCTGGGACAGCAAGACACGGTGTCGGATATTGATGTGGCCATGATGCAGGGCATCATCCTGGAGACGGCTAAATGCTGTATCAGACGTAGAAAGAGATGAGTACGATTCGAAGGCGAGGAGGAGACTCGTTACAGAAACGAAATAGCATGGTCGGGTACACGGCATCTAAAGTTCGCGAGATGAACTGAGGAGAAGAACAAGAAGAGGGACAGGTTGAGCTCGAATCTCATGATAACTTTCGCAAACTGGTGATGCCATGCTTCGAGCTCTTATCTTATCTCCCATTTTCCTGCTCTGATGGTGGCGTTGTTTTACTCAGCCCATTGGTGGAGAAGCAACTTCTCCTCCCCCAACCCCACTCAGGGACCAGCCCACCATTGGCCCACAGTGGGCCGACAGCAGCCTCCGCCAGCGCCCCTTTCACTTCGATTAACGGGAAGGGGTCGTTGAATGGCACATGGTGGTCGTATCTGCCGATCTCCTTGAATCTTGGATCGATCATCTTCTCTGTCTTTTGGTCAACTTGCTTCGGGACCTCGTGTGCCCTCGCTACACTCCCTTGCCTCCCGCAACACCAAGGCATTCGCACGCAACATCATTATCACCATGACGCGCAGACAGCATCTCTCGGCCATTGTCGTCCTGGCCATCGTGGCCTTCTTCAGCGTCTCGTACCTGTTCTCCTCTGGGATCAGGGACGGCACCAGCTCCCACTCGGCACCGGCGCCGCTGGTCAAGGACTCGACTCCCGCAGCGGCGTTTGACATCGGCACCATCGACAGCAACATCCTCGTCGGCGGTTCCATTGCGCCCAAGCTCGAGAATGCGACGGCCAAGTACGTTACCCCGCGGATTGCATCCCCCTCCCACAAGATGCTTTGATCAACGTCCCTCGCATCCAGCTAGCCAAATGGAAGACTAACAACCACCGTTTACAGGGCCGAGCTCGGTCGCGCCTCTTGGAAGTTCCTCCACACCATGATGGGCCGCTTCCCCGACAAGCCGAGCCCCGAAGAAAGTCTTACTCTCAAGACGTTCATCACACTGTTCTCTCGCCTCTACCCCTGCGGCGACTGCGCGTCGCACTTCCAGAAGCTCATTGCCAAGTACCCGCCTCAGGTCAGCAGCCGCACAGCCGCCGCCGGCTGGCTGTGCTTCGTCCACAACGAGGTCAACACAAGGCTGGAGAAGGACCTGTTCGATTGCGCGAACATTGGCGACTTTTACGACTGCGGATGCGGCGATGAGGACAAGAAGAAAAAGGAGGCCGGAGAAGGGGTCGAATTACGAGGGGACGACAGTAAAGCATAGTGGGTCATGGTTATTTAGAGCGAGGATACATGAGAACATTTGGTGACAATTTCAAAGAGACAAATGCACAAGGTATGCATTGGTGTTCTGATGGTGTGTTCTTGACATGACGGTGGTCTCCTCGGCGATGACAAGGCTGTGGCATCTGAGGGTCTCGTAGATGTGCGTTAAAGAAGAGCAAGGGAACCAGTCAGAACCCCCACTCACCCATGTATAACCTTAACGAAAGACCAGCTCGAAAGCGATCTTCGCCGCGGGCATGTCTCGAGCTTTGTTAGTACGCAAGTCAAGATGCGGCTTTCTCGGGACATCGGGGGGCTCTGGCGTTGCAGCTGCTGGCAGCTGGCGCCAACTCCACGTGACCCCCAATGCCGCCCAGCGACGCAAGGCCAACGCGTCGGAGCTGCCTGAGCTTCCATCATCGAGCTCCAGCCTTCCTGCCCCGGTCCATTCAACGACGACACTTCAGCCCATCACCCACGATTCCTCCAAAGCGACTCAACCTGCACCAGACACGCAACACATACATTCCGAAAACCCGAAGCTCGCCCACAATGGATTTCACCACTACTGGCGCGCTCAATGAAGGTCCGTCTGTTTGGAGCTCCCAGCTCGAAACAAGGCGTCGAACAGGGAAGCTGATAAGTGAGGATTACAGATGGCATCCACGTCGACATGGATAGGCTGAAGAAGGGCGAGGTCAAGTGAGTTTGTCAAGTTTCCTCTGACTATGGGTTCTATGCTAACTTTTTCACAGCCTGGGCACCTCCATGTACGATCCTCGACGTCCTCGAACCCGCACTCAACAATTCTGACGATTTCTCGCAGCATGGCAGTCACATTCAAGGACGGCGTCATTCTCGGTATGCAAGACCCACTCGTAGGAAAGCTGCGACACCTGTATAGGCATGCGGAACTACAAGGGACTATGGAGCTGACACTACCCCTCCACACGCAGGCGCCGACTCACGAACAACCACGGGCGCATACATCGCCAACCGAGTAACCGACAAGCTCACGCGAGTCCACGACACAATATGGTGCTGCCGCTCCGGCTCGGCGGCCGACACGCAGGCTGTCGCGGATATTGTCCAGTACCAGCTCGGCATGTACGCCATGCGCAACGGCAAGCCGCCCATGACGCAGACGGCGGCGTCCATTTTCCAGGAGATTTGCTATTCCAACAAGGACCGCCTATCGTGAGTTGTTCATCGAGAGAAGGGGAGAGCGCCGCACATGGCTCGACAACGGTCACAGAAGGGCATGGCTAACATGGTCGATGATAGGGCCGGCCTCATCATCGCCGGCTGGGACGAGCGTCACGGCGGTCAGGTCTACTCGATTCCCCTCGGCGGATCGCTTCACAAGCAGTCCTATGCCATCGGCGGCTCGGGCTCGACATACATTTACGGCTACTGCGACGCCAACTGGCAGGAGAGCATGGAGGAGCAGGAGGCCGTCGCGTTCGTCAAGGGTGCGCTGCGCGAGGCGATCAAGTGGGACGGCAGCTCTGGCGGTGTCATTCGCATGGTGGTGCTGACGGCCAGTGGCGCCGACAGGCACCTCTACCTCCCAGACACGGACTACGCCGTGCGTCACGAGTAGGGAGAATTTGGTTCAGGGCGGCCTGACGCGAGGAGCTGCCGAGGACGATGATGTCGTTTGGTGCCTCGGATAAGTGCTGGCGCGTGCCACGGTGCACCGCTCACACGACGCATGCAAATCACAGCAGGGGCATTGTATAATACATAACCTTAGATGACGACGAAGGGAATGAGAGCCGACCAAAAAGTCTCCTGATGACAACTTTTTTTTGTCGTCTCATGGTCCGTGTTGAGAGTGATTTTCGTGTGTCGCAGCCATGGTACCCGACCTGTCGATCCGATCATGCTCATGCTGCGACTGCGATGCTGGCTCCCCCTGCGACCAGGTCCGGCATCCTGTTCGCCCGGGGCTGACGGGTGAGGCGGGCCTGTCCGTGGATTTAAGAGCAGAGGAGGGGGTCAAGGGGGTCACGCCATGCCATGGCACAACCAGCGGGAGGTGGGTGTTGATCCGAATGCACAATGCAGGGTCGAATCACAACGTCGCAGTTGTCTCGCTCTCCCGTTTTGCCTAGAGCGCGAAAGGGGGGAAGGGCGGCGGCAGCCTGCGCGTGGCGGAAACGTCAAAGGCGGTGAGTCTTGATAAACCCGGACACCGTCGATGAGGAGCGGGGAGAGGGGACATGCAGGAGATACGTATGAAGGAGGGCGTTGCGTGCATGTGAGCGACGCACCCACCTCGATTGGATAAGTTGGCGTCCACCGGGTGGGAGACAACATTGCCCCGCCCCGGCGGTCAAATCTGGGAGTGTATTGACGTCGCCGGGAAGAGGCGGTGATTGCCAGCGGGCGCTACAAGGGCACGCGGAAGCGGATAACAGCACTTCCTAGAGCAGTGGAAGCAGCGAACCGCCTGCTCCATTGACCTTGACGGTGACGCTAAACCGGGGGGCATATCATCATCGTGTAAATCAATAAGGGATTAGAAGAACCTTTTTTCCTTTCCTCTTTTTAAGATGGGGTGGGGGGATGGTTTTCGGTGTCGGATCCTCGATGAGCGTGGAGGATTGATTGATGGGCCAAAGGGGCTCAACACGTCACCTGTGCTTCGGATCGGCGACAGGGCTGCTCCTTATGCTGTCTTGCTCCGGCAAAGCAGTGTGGACACGTGCCCTTTGCATTTGTCTCTGCTTTGGCTTCCTTGTCTCATGTCTTGTCTGTTATGTCTTGTCGGGGTTAATGTTCCTCTTTCAACGCGACCGATGACCCCTTCCCGGACTAGGCTCAGTCTGTCGGGATTCCTCTCGGAGAGGGAACAGGAGGAATACCCCGACGTTTCCAGGGCCCTGTGTAAGGCTGATCCCCCCGAAGAAGAGAAAGACGACGAAGAATGGGGATGGGTTGACGGCATGGAGTGCGCCAGCTGGCAGCTTGAGCATGGGGATGCGGTGAAGATAGTCAGGATCCTGGAGAGGCAATGAGGGACACCCCGTGCCGGCGTGCTGGCCCGAGATTGGCGGAGGTGCGGGCGGAGAGGGAAGTGGGCAGAGCGGGCGGGTGGGTGCCGAGGCGGACGGGGTCGAAGGGCGACAGCAGCAGGACAGGGGGTCCAGGGGTACGAGTAGCTTCTGGCAGGGGTGGTGCTGGGGGTGCTGGGCACTGGGCGCTGGGCGCTGGGCAGGCCACTGGCACTGGATGCTGGAAAGCTTGAGTGCCGTGTGCTGCTGGCCCCGGCAGCCCTGGCTTGCTTGCTTGCTTGCTTGGACGGGCTGGGAACGGGAGGCGGCAGAGGACTGATGATCGGAACGGAGCAGGGCACGCGATGAAGATGCTGTCTCATCCGTCGTCTGCAGCGAAGGGTCGTATTGAGCTGATCGAAAGAGCTGATCGAAGGAAATGATGGGGCCATGTTGGGAGCTCGGCTAGTTGCGAGCCAGCCAAGGTAGGCCGGTAGCCCGAGTCACCTTCCGGCTCTAGGTTACGGTAAGGTAGCCAGAGGTTGTCACTCGCTGTCACAGGCATCGCCTTGTGCCAACCTAGCACGCCTCGTCGACATCAGACAGCCGAGGCTGCCTACCAGAGGAAGCCTGATGTCGTCGGCCCAGGTCCACGAGGGGCCTGGTCAAGACAAGGACCATTTGATGGCACTTTGACACTCAGCGTACGAATATCGAGAGACCACGGAGATACCATGTACACCTCGTCTGCTGGGTCTAATCCTGGCATGCACTGACCTGTAGAGAGCCCAGAAAGCCAGCGGTTACCAAATTCAAGATGCCTTATCTCCAGATATCGCGCCATTCGAGGGCTTATCATGAGGTCGGGACGAGGGATTGGCCGATGTTGGCGCGGTCGTCGAGATCAAGTTATTCAGACCTCTCAATTCTCTCCCTCCTTTTTTTATCTCCCACGTTTTCCAGGTCGTCTATTTTAGTCTCCGATCTAGGCATCTGTTTCTAATACCAAGATGAAATATGATGATCGGAACATCAGTGACGTCTGGGTTCAGGAAGCAGGCTGTCCTGGCTCGATGCGCTCGTTGTCTCCATCGAAATACGGAGCACTCAGCTGTTGGGTCGGTGCAGCTAGCCATCCACATGTTGCAGCAGACGCTGCAGGCGATAGGAGGTGGGGGGGGGCTGTGTTCGGTTGGGCCCGCCGCGTGTCGCCCTGGTCCAATCCGCAGGGCCATAGGCACCTCGTTGTGTCATCGACTCCACAGGACGCGAGCCTGGACCTTTACTTCGTGGTCCATGCGAGCGGCCCCTTTGCTGGCGAACTCCGGGAGCAGGCAAGGTGCCTGCCTGTGGAGAGTAAGGTATGGTGGTACGTCGGTAGCGCGTGCTGTGAAAGGAGAAGGGGGAAGGGCTTGGGTGCCTCTTTAGTGGCCGTGGTCCCCTGTGAGCCGCTGCCACCATCGACCAGGCGCCCTCTGTGGTCCCGTCGAGCGCCTGAAGCTCCAGGGGACGTGCTGGCACGTAGCGACCTGCGTCGGTAGCTGGGTCCACCGCAAGCATCCACCTCGACCGCCCATCTTGCCGGTAGAGGGCGCCGGCCTACCTGGTCGCGCCTGCCATCCCGTTGAGGCAAGGTAACGCAAGGCAGGTACGGTACGGTATCTACCTGGGTGTAGGCTGGATGGAAGGGACTCACACAGAGAGAGGCAAGAGATGGGATGGGAAACTGTTACCTACAGTCGATCCCCCCTTCCCTCCTCCATCTGGCAATTCGCGCCTCTTGCTTCCCTCCCTCCTCCAACATACACTATCCCTCTACATCATCACCATCACCATCGCCATCACCATCGTCATCGTCAGTGCTGTCGCCTTTTGCCGTATTGCGTGCGTCTCGTATCTCGCCTCTGCCTCATCGTCATTTAGCCGTGCTCCGACCGAGTACCGAACATACATTTGCCTCGCGCCTACCCCCTCTCCTCCCCTCCGTGCCTCACCCCATTGTCTCCGACCGGGTCGCATCATCGCAGCGCATTGCCCAGACACGTACCATCGACGCACACCTAAAACAACGTATGCATAAACGCACCTTACGCACCTTGCGCACACACTTCGAGCACTGGTTTGTCTCGGAGTCATTTCAACTTGACGTCGCCACACCTATTACCCCGTCGCCTCCGCCCCCTCCCTCCGACTCGTCCCGCGTTCGGCCGTCATCCTTTGTGTCCTTTTTCAAACCAAAAGACACCCCCGGCGCCTCCAGATCTCTTGGTTCCCCCCTCCGTCGCCCCTGGGTCCCCTGGTTTGAGAAAGCCGGCTCCATTAGCAAATTCGAAATCGAATTCGCATTCCTCGCAAAACACCATCCTCCCACATTCGACCCTGCCGTGTCTGCTAGTCTCGTCACCCCGAACGACTGGAACAGATTCTTCGGCCCCTGTCCACCACCGACATCATATCCCTTTTCCTCTAGCCCTTCCACGACGGTTCGGCTACCAAAGGACCAAAGGACGACACATCGTCACCCTCTCTCGCGTCGTTTGCTTCGTTGGCGCTCTCGTTCACACTGCACGTCTGTTTTGTCCCAGGTAAGCGATGCTTTTCTTTCTGTCCATCTACTCTTTTCTCTCCATCTTTCGGCTCCAACCCACCTTGTCTTGCTTTGTGTGCTGTGTCGCTTTTGCTGGGCACCAAACACCCCGCCCCGGCGGGGCGGGGGAAAGAGAAGGTACGGAGGATAGTAGTCTATGTGGTGACCGGACGGTTTTCAAGCGTTGCGAGTTAAGCAAAGGACGCGGCAGGCTCGAGGGGTAGCTAGGAGAGAGGGAGAGAGAGGGCGGGAAGGAAGGGGGGGGAGGGGGAGAGGGAGAGCAGAGAAGGGGGGGGTGTAGGGGGGAGGAAGGGGGGGAGAGGTGTGGTGTTAGGGAGTCGGGGGTCCGAGCCAAGCCCGGGTGGAGGGGGATGATCGCGCGGAGAGGGTGAGAGATAGGAGAGGGAGCTGAAGGAAAAGAAGGGGGTGGAGGATGACCGAGAGGCGAGCGGGAGGAGCGACGCAGCGTAAGCGATGAGAAAGAGGGAGAGCAGTCCATCGGCATTGATGCGTGCAAGTATCGCACGAGGGGGGAGAGATGACCTGAGTGATCAGAAGTAGAAGGACAGAAGAATGAGTAAGAGAGACTAATGACTGCACGAGCAGCGATGCGCAGTAGAAGGGTCCGAGTAATGTGGCAGCA
>NW_009276925.1:1808422-1816401 GCF_000150675.1 Verticillium dahliae VdLs.17
GCGTCTGCTCCTGCAATTTCGCGCATCTGCATCTGCACTCGCTTCTCTTGCGCCTTGGGCCGAAACGCCATATGCTAACCTGCTTCTTCCCTCCTTCACAGCGGCCGCCTCTCAACACCACAGTCAATCTGCCCACCTAATCTTTAATTCGACACTCCTCGCCTTGCGCCTCTTCCCTTCGCATTAATACCATGCTATGGCAGCTGTAATCGGCGACTACATTTCCGACCACCCTTCCCACTTTCACACCATGATAGCCTCGTCAGGCCTGTCCCGCCAGCACTCTCACGATTCGCGATACCGATCAGCCAGCCATTCTCGAGACTCACCTTCCGCCCGCCGCCCGTCCGCCAGCCCGCGATACCAACCTGCCGTCAGCACCGCGTCCGTCTCGCGCCAGATCGTGCAAGACAGGAAACCCACCGACCCCCCAGAGAAGCGAACCGCCACCACGGATAGCGCCTCACGATTTCCGACCCCTCCATCGTCCTCCTCTCCTAGCCACACCGTCGCCAACGCTGGAGCCCAGCATGCTAGCGACCGCGGCATCGCATCACAGGCTCAAAGCGCCACACACTCTGGCTCCACCACCGTCGTAGGGCCCTCCACCACCATGGCTCCCCATCAGCAACAGCCCTCGCCCGCTTCGGACGTTCAGCCAACCCTCACCACTTCGTCTCCGAACGACAGCTACCTCGTTGACGCGACGTCCCCGCTGGAACCGCCATCAGGCCAGACGATCCAGGTCCGAGACCTTGCCCATATTCAGAGTCTGGCGCGAGCCGACATGATCAACGGCAGCGGCATTTTGAACGATGCCCCTGCCCAGCAGGTCAAGTACGAGATCAGCGGCATGCCCATTGGCGACATTATCGAGATGGTGGCGGCGCTGCTCACGAAGATCACAACCACCAACGACCTGCAGCACGACGCACTGCAGCGCAACGTTGCGCACCAGCAGCAGGCCAACCAGAACGGCGAGGCTGGCAGTGGAACCCAGATGAGCCCGCTCAGTACCTCGGTGCTCGCTTTTCACGGCAAGAACGTCCCCGCCATTACAATTCTGAGCTATCTGTCTCGCATTCACAAGTACTGTCCGACAACGTACGAGGTCTTCCTCAGCCTCCTTGTCTACTTTGACCGTATGACGGAGAGGGTAAACGAGATGGTGGTCAAGAACGAGGAGCAGCGACAGGCCAACCCTGAGCCTGCGCCCGCCGAAGCTTCCAAGTCGATCGACGTGGACATGGAGGATGATGGAGAGAGCGACGAGAGCGCTGAAACAGACTCGGACCTCGCAGACGACGATGACGATGACGACGAGACGCCTTCGAGTGCGAAGCGGCGCGACAGTGAAAAGGGACCGATCATCACGGGCGCGGATCCCGGACCGAATATCGGACCTGCCACTTATTTTGTGGTTGACAGCTTCAACATTCATAGGCTGATCATTGCTGGGGTGACTTGCGCAAGCAAGTTCTTCTCGGATGTGTTCTACACAAACTCGAGATACGCCAAGGTTCGTATTTAGCGTTGACCCTGTGGAATGAACGAAATTCTAATGTCAATACAGGTTGGTGGATTGCCTCTCGCCGAGCTTAACCACCTCGAACTTCAATTTCTTCTTTTAAACGACTTCCGACTTGCGGTCCCCGTCGAGGACCTCGAGGCCTACGCCACCATGCTTGTCGAGTTTTACGCTCGCGAGGTGGTGGTGCCACAGCAGTCGCGACCCGCAGCAGCGGCCGCGGATGACGCCTAGAACGACCAGCTTGCTTTTGTTTACAACACGACGAGATTGATACCCTGATATACACATGTTTGGAGGAGAACACTCTACACGGAGAATGACGAATTTGGCGAGGTCACGGCTCAAGTTCATGGCGCGGGCGGGCTGGTGCCGGGGGCTGTTCGTGACTGAGCTGGTTGGATTTTCGTACATGGGGGCTTTGGGGGCCTCTGGCGGATTGAGCTGGGGGTGCTTGCCCTCGCATGACGGATGACGAGCTGGCGGAGCTGGAGGACTCAGCGTTGGGCTTCTCGGACTAGACGTGGGGGGGATGATGAGGCGTTGGGGCGTGGTTTTCTGCTTCTGTACTTGGGTGCTGCATGCGATGTGCGTCGTCGGCCCGCTGGCGTTGCATCCCGTTTATTTAGAACGGGCCTGCATGAATTGACAGGCGTTGACGGTTTGCAGCATGGAGTGCCGATGTGACTTGCTTTGCTAGGCACTTGGTTGTTTATGCGACACACAGTTTATCCCGTGTCTTGGGTTATTATGTTGGCAGAGTTTGGACCGGAACATGACGACATGTGACTCAACAGCACAGCTTTTCGATATGTTGCATCTGCCCTATCATGCAGCTCAGGAATATGATTCGCCATTTTGGCTTATTTTCTTTTACCTCGTCCAAAAGCCAGTAAGTGCCTGCACCAAGAAACAACCAGCCAAACACCCAGCTCAAAACGCCGTTCACCACACCACTTGCCCGCAGATTCCTCCACAGCAGGCCCCTCTCCCCACCACCGTGATCACTCCGCCGCAGACAGATTCAACCCTGGAGCTCAGCCTCGCTCAGCTCGGCGGCGCGTGGCAGACGAGCTCGATGTTGTTGCCGACGGGGTCGATGAGGAAGGCGGCGTAGTAGTTTGGGTGGTACATCTCGCGCACGCCGGGGGCGCCGTTGTCCTTTGCGCCGGGCGAGGCGAGGCCGGCTTTGTAGAAGGCGTCGACCTGGTCGCGGGCTGGTGGGGAGTTGTTAGTGGGGTTTGTTTGACTTCGCTTTTGCTGTTCGTTCGGGAAGCCGCGACAAGAGGCATTCGGAACCACGACAAAAGACATTCGGAACCACGACAAAAGGCATTCGGAATCGAGACGAAGGCTCGGAACCAAGAGAAGGGAGACTCACTGTCTGCGGTAAAGGCGACGTGGCTGAGGGCGTTGACAGAGGGAATGTCAATGGCCGTGATCCAGAAGTCGGTGATGGGCATCTCGAGGCCGAGGCCGATGGCGTTGGGGGTTGGCCGCATGAGGACCTTGTAGCCGAGGGGCGCGAGGGCTGCGACGTAGAAGGCGAGCGTCTCGTCGAGGAGCGCCAGGGGGATTGCGAGGCCGATGTGGGCGATGGGCATGTTGGGCGGTGCTGGTGCGACGTTGGGGGATCTGCAATAAGAGGCAAGGAGGTTTGATATCGGGAGGAAACACGGGATAGGCAAGGTTTCTGCAGGCAAGGATTCTGGGGACGAGGTGTTTGGGCAAGGCAGATGGCAAGGTCGAGGGGTCAAACGGCGCGAGATCGCGGGCTCTTATAGACGATCATCTACCGCAGCTGAACGGGTAGAGATGCAGTGAAATGCAGTGACGCCCTTTGACGCGGAAACACGTGAGGTGAAAAGGCCGGGTTACGCCGTCGCCGAGTGCACCAAAGACCACGGCCCATCGGAGTCACGGATATTGGGACGGCCACCAGGAGGCACCTCCCTCTGGATACATGATAGGCTAGGCAGGATAGTAAGACAAGCCCGAAACTTCGACGAAGTGATCGTTATCAAGGACCCCGCGTCTTGGCGGTGTGAATCGCGAGCAGGCAAGCAGTAGTTGCGAATAACCTTCAACCCGTCGCAGCTAGAATCTAGGCAGAAACCCCCAGAGACGAGAGAGGGGTACGTCGAAGCGGGGGGATTGAGACAAGGGCAGGCTGCGAGTGAGATGTGGCTGCAGTAGTGCCGTGGGAGCTGAGCCGGGACAACTCGGTGTCTAAGACGGCGGTTTACCCATGGGTGCGCATGTCTGTGCTTGGCTTGCTTGAGTTTAGGGGCATCGGGGTTTGGCGTCGAAGTACTGGATCGCAGCAAGGGGCTTGGGTCTGGGGGAACTCGGCATGAAAGCGATTAGATGGGTCGGCTCGACGTCGATGGCCTCTCAAGAGCATCTTGATTACACCATTCAAGCTGGCTGTCTTTTGTCCCGATTGTGTAATCTGAAGCCTTGAAGCACACCAAACGCACGTTCAAGTTCTATAATCACTGTCCTTCAATTGTGAATTGGACTCGGCACAGCACCACTAAGAGCCAATCAACATCGCACTGTATTTTCATATACACCTGGACTGCCTCGTCGCATATTGATTGTAGAGATAGATCATTGAATAATTTGATTGTCGAAAGGCTGTCCAGCATAAAGTATCCAAAGAGGAAAAAGGAAGAAAATCCGCGTCAGTTTCATGTTTTTGGCAGTACCACCTGTCTCCTCTGCCAAGCTATCAAACCGGGTATCATCAACAAGACTGCCTAACCCTCCGATCCAATCCATCCCCCATTACCACGCCGTCCGGGCGAAGAAACCCTTGGGCCACGTGCGCACAGCGTACTTGCGCGCCTCGTCCACGCCGAGCACGAACAGTCCGAAGCTCATGGGCAGGAACCAGTACTCGACAGGCACAACAGCCGTGCCAACGACGCGCTGAAACTCGGGCACATACAGCCAGAAGAGGGCCATGCCGAGGGCGAAGAGCACGGCCGGCAGCAGGTAGATGTTGCGGGTGCTCGCGTTGAAGAAGGGCGGGTGCTGGAGGAGCGACAGGCGACGGGTGCGGACGGCGAGCAGGTTGAACCACTGCATGACGACGAGGTTGACAAAGTAGATGGAGCTCGCGACGTTGAGCTTCTGCGCGTAAAAGTCCTCGTCGATCGTGTCGGGCAGCACGCCAAAGGAGAACCAGAGGTCCGAGAAGTGGATGCCGTTGCGCTCGAGGTACCAGAAGGCCATGGCGAACGAGGCCAGCGTCTCGAGCATGCCGACGACGCCGTAGGCCTGCGCGATGAGCTTCCAGTCGACGAGACGGTCCTTGCCGGGCACGCGAGGCTTGCGCACGAGCACGTCGGCCTCGGGCGCCTCGTAGGCGAGCGCGATGGCGGCGGCGGCGTCGGTGAACAGACAGATGATGATCATGAGGAAGCTGCTGAGGATCTGCGGCAGGCCGAAGAGCACGTTGGCCATGACGGGCCAGAACTCGCTGAAGCTGCCAGCAGGGAGCAGATAGGCCACCGTCTTCTTGAGGTTGTCAAACATCATGCGGCCGTAGCGCAGCGCCTCGACAATGCTTGCGAACGTGTCGTCGAGGAGCACCATATCGGCCGCCTCGATGGCCACGTCGCTGCCCGAGCCCATGGCCACGCCCACGTCGGCGGCCCGCAGAGAGGGAGCATCGTTGACGCCGTCACCCGTCATGGCCACCGTCTGCTTGCGTGCCTGGAACTCGCGCACGATGCGCAGCTTGTGCTCGGGCGTCGTACGGGCAAAGACAATCTCCGTGTAGCTCGTCAGCTGGTCCCACTGTGCGTCGTTGAGCGTGATTAGGTCAGGTCCGGACAGTACAATGGCGTTGCGCGGGATGCCGGGCTCATCGCCACCGCTGCCGACAAACGCTCCCTTGAGCGAGGGGTCCACGGTCGTCACACGCTCGAGGGCCGATACGCTGTCGATTTGCGAGGGAGGATACGTGATGATGCCGCACTCGGTGGCAATGGCCTGGGCCGTCAGGGCAAAATCGCCCGTCACCATGAAGATGCGGACACCAGCGCCGCGCAGAGTCTCGACAACGCCAGGAATCTCAACGCGAGGGGGGTCGACGATGCCGACAAGGCCGACAACGGTCAGGCCCGACTTTGCCTGTTCGTTGATGCCCGCCTCGAAGGAAGGAGACATTTCAGAACCGAGAGTCGAGCGAGAAACAACCTTGCGCGCCAGAAGAATGACGCGGCGACCCTGAGCCGACCATTGATCTTTGGTCGTCTCGAGGCTACCCCTGGCAGCCTGGTCAAGGTCACGAACGCACCCTGTCGGGCTGACATAGTGCGTTGCGCGCTTCAGGAGAATCTCGGGAGCACCCTTGATGGTCAACAGGATATCGGCAGGCTCAAACACGGCAGCCGTGTCCGAAGGCAAGGACATTGACTTTCCATCAGGATGCACAAGGCCGAGCGCCCTGATCATGTATTTGTTCTTGCTGTTGAAGGCAAGCTCGTACTTTGTTTGCCAGCATCGACGGAGTTCGGCGACAGAACCTAGCTGCTCGGAGAACCGGAGGATGGCTTGATCCGTGGCATCACCGTAGATGGTACGCTGCTCGATCGGCAAGCGACGGGTTGCGGCGTCAAACTCGGCAGCGTTACACAGGCCGGCGAGGGAACGAAGCTGGTCAAGGGCGTTGTGGGTTCCCGATGGGTTCTGGGCCTGGTTGAGGACGAGGGCATCGTGGGCCTGCTTGACCGACATGCGTTCGTTGCCGAGGGCGCAGTCGATGACGGTCATCTTGTTCTGTGTCAGGGTGCCCGTCTTGTCGGAGCAAATGACAGACACGGAGCCAAGGGACTCAACCGTCTTGAGAGACTTGCAGAGGATCTTGTTTTTGCGCATCATGTTGGCACTGATGGTCATGCTCGCTGTGACAGCCACGGGGAGACCCTCGGGAATAAAAGCCACAGCCACCGACACGCAGGATATGATGAGGTTGGGAACGTTGATCCAGTCGGGATAGTCTCGTCGGAGCCAAGAAGCCCTGGTCTCTGTTAGCCCGATATTCTTTTCCGCCCAATCTCTGTGTAGAGGTCAAGAATCATAGGGAACGCACCAGATGATTATCACAAGAACAATAACCGAAAGCATGACAGCGCAGATTATGAGCACAAAGTGAAGCACCTCGCGCTCAAGTGTCGTCAACCCCTTCTTGGGCTCGTTGGTCAGCTTGGCGATGCGGCCAAAAATTGTCTTGTCACCAGTAGCCACGACAACACCGATACAGGTGCCAGACACGCAGTGCGTGCCCTGTAGACCGATACAGCGTGTCTCGAGGTAATTTTCGCTCGTCGAGTCGACAGTAGCAGCAAGAGGAACCGATTCACCTAAGAAATCCCACTGTCAGCACGCTCTGCAACCTTGGGTCAGTCCGAGATAAAAAGGACGTACCAGTCAGAATGGAACGATCAAAGCGAGCATCAGACGAAGCACCGATGAAGCGAACATCAGCAGGCAGTTTGTTCCCCATTTTGATGGTCAGGATGTCGCCAGGCACGATCTCTTCGGCCAGCAGGGTCAACTGGGCGCCATCACGCGTCACAAGACAGTGGTCAGGCAGCATCGTCTTGATGGAGGCCATGACACGGGACGAAGACCAATCCTGCCACATGTTGAAGGCGGCCTGGATAAAGAAGACAGCGAGAAGGACGATGGCGAGGGCCAGGTTAGCCGGCGCCGGGGGCTTGCCTAGGGGCCGCCAGGCGATGAACACAAGGATGGCAGCAACGAGGAGAATGGGGCCGAAGCCTTTGAAGAAGTAGCCAAGAAACTTGCGCGTATGGTGTGTAGGAGGATCGGAGGGAGCATTCTTGCCATAGTGTGCCATGCGGCGGGCGACTTGGTCGGGAGAGAGACCTTCGGTGCGAGAGGAAGAGAGTCGACGCAGGATCTCTTCGGGAGAGAGCGTGTGCCAGTCGAGCTGTGCAACCTCTGTTGGCGGAGATGAGTTAGGGTTGGACTCAACACACGTTCTGGAGACATCACAAGAGGCATAAGACGAACCTGTTGTAGCAGCATTCACTTTCTTCTTCTGTCCCTGTTGCTTGTTGTAATCGTCAATGTCGATGGAGACAGTACGATACTGCACGGGGAGAGCGGCCGCAGCATCGATCGAGTTACGCCTCGACCGGATGGAGTGGACGGCGAGAGAATCGGTAGACAGGCCACGACGCAAGGTCGGGCGAGCCTTCTTGCCGGCTTCCTCGTCGTCATCCCAACGGATGCGTTCCGGGGCATGAGATTTGTTCTGAGACGGATCCATAGGAAAGGGGGACAATGATCACAAGTTTTTTTCCACAAAAGATCTTGAAAGTGGAAGGGATGAGAGAATAGAGAGAATAGAAAGAGGGAGAGAGAGAAGAGAGGAGAGTCAGAGAACACCGATGGAGGTTGCCGGACATGC
>NW_009276925.1:1816520-1829746 GCF_000150675.1 Verticillium dahliae VdLs.17
CAGGCTGGCCTGCGTTCCCGGCTACATTTACGAGACGAGGAGAAAAAGACTTCATCAGGGAAAAAGGGCTGCCGACCCAGTTGAGGGCATTCTGATGCAAATCCTCCCTCATCTCTCACATCCCGCGAGACTCATCACGGTTAGCACTGAGGCGATGCTGGATGGGGGATGCGGGCGCCCTGCGGTGGTTGGCGACCCGGGTAAGGACCCAGATGGTCCCCCGGGGAGTTCAAGAGAGAGGCAGAACGTGCGAAATTGCTTTGCTCGTTCATAGTAAACAACAGGCCTCTCGAAGTCTTCCCCCGCTCCGACTCGTGCCCTATGGACAGCAAAAAAGCAGTGGCCATGCTACCTCTGTTGGCCGTTGGCGCCAGGGCTCGCGCGTACTGTGACCCAAGAGCAGACGAGTCGTGGGATAGGAGACGGAGCATGTGAGCTACGGCACGACAAGGCAAGGCAAGGCGAGCCATGGCAAGGAAACGGGAACTGGCGCGTGGATGTGGATGGATGCAATCTCAGTCAACGTGGCGCTGTCGGGGATTGACCGAAATGCAGCAAGCAGCTCAGCGCAATAGAGACAAGTCAGAGCGACAGCAAGGCAGAGGCAGAGGCAGGCATGGCCCATGACATACTGAAAAAGGAAAATCGCTCATAACCGCTGACATCGTGAAAATTGAAGAGGACGTGAGGTCCAAGTCTTATATCTCGAGATGCCAAGTATTTTCCTAGCGCAAGTTGGCTCCTGGGGAACAAGTTAGTGACAAGGAACGCAAGTCTTGGCCAGGGATCCACGAGACCGACAGATACCTAGCTAAGGTAGCTCGAGCTGCACAGCACGGGTCCCCCTTGGCTTGGCTTGTGCTTGGCTCCTCTTCTCCCTCTCCTTCTGCCCTTGTCTTTGTTTTACATTACTTTGCCCCTTGGCCCCTTGACCTTTTGGTGCATCCGACGGGCACTGCCACGATGGAGCATGCAGGCAGGGCGCGGGAGGAAGGGGGGTCAAAAGGCGGAGCGTCCTGTGGCCAGTGGGGGTCGACTAGACTGAATAGCGAAAAGAGGATTGGATGTTGAGGTAACGGAATCTTCCTCACTCGTCGGTGAGCGATGAGCCCACGAGCTTTGGAGCTAGCGAGCGGGCGTTAAAATGTCTCTCGAGATGATGTGAGAGCGGGGGTTCACATCTCGTAACACGCCTGAAGGTACTGGAGAAAATGACGGAGCGTAGTATTCGAATGAACGCAGAGGCCGGAAAACAGGACCACAGTAACTCGGCACGGAGGAGACGGGAGAACCAGCGAGCGAGATGAGGGCGCAGAGGAGCATGTGGTGAACATGGATGGGATGGAAGGCTGATGACGCCGCATGCCTGAGCCGAAAAGTAAATCAAAAGCCATGGAAAGCCTCGGGATGGGAAATACCACTTTGCTGTGCATTCCCCATCTTGGTTCGTCAACGATTCCCCTTTCTCCCCCCCCCCCCTCTCCTCCTCTTCCCCCTCCTCCAACATTCGACGTAACTACGGCAGTCGGTCTGACCGCCTGGGCATCGAAGTCGGCCCACGAGGACGGCTTTTAGGGCTTCCGCAAACAGCTACTGACCGCTTGGCCCCAAGCAAACGGCCAGGTCTCGTCCCTTGTCGCAAAAGAGCAGAGCACACTCTGGTCAGTATTGCGTGTCCCGCCACCCTCGGACGGGGAGAGAATTGCTCATGAACCTCGTCCTGTTTTCTTCGTGATACACATCTCATAGCTGCCCATTGGCGTCGTGGCTGTCGTCGTCAAATAAACACCGGACCTCGATGTGCGGCGCCGGGGTCAATACGCCGATCTCTCTAACCCCCCTCTTGGCACGACCTTCCCGCAGCCTCTTCCCGTCCTCCACCACCCAGTAGGACCTAAAGTCGTGGGCGGCCTCCTTGGCAAAATCCGATCTCCAGGGTAGGGTCTTCCACGGCCGGGCCCCCGAGTCGTTGGATCAAGGGGCAGGCAACTGAGTAGGGTGTATGAAATTTGACAGGTAATGCAGCCCTGCAGTTTGTGTGCCCTCCACCCCCTCCCTCATCGCTGGACCATCGCCGTTGCTGCAGCCAGGTCGGCGACTTAGACACTAGTAGCCTAGTAGCCCCCCTTGTGAGCGAAAAGGAGGACGAGAGACGAGAGACGAGAGACGAGAACGAGCCGGGGTTCACCGTTGCCGAACGCAGAGGCCATGCCTATGCAACATGCAGTCAATGCCTGGCAACATGCAGTCAATGCCTGGCTGCTGCTCCCCATCCTAGGTTGCACGTCCCATGTGCCCCGTCCCACGTCTGAGGTTTGTCTGTCCTCCAAAGTCCACAGGTGGGTGAGCCATTTCACAACGAGTTGAGAGCCGGTGGGTGGATGGGTCATGGGCGCGCGAAACACTTGTCCCTGTCACTCGGCTACTCCTAAAAGTCAAAATTCCGTAGCGGCTCCCCTTGGCCGTCATCTGCCCTTTGTCGTCCAAGGCCAAAAATGGCAACAATCCGACTCGCCTCGATCTGAACGACTCGCTCAGTCGCTCGCTCGCTTGATCCGCTGCCGATGGCTTCGGCGAACGTGCCCATTTTCGCGCGCCCACGCAACACGTCCACGCACACCCTCGATCTTTGTTGCCGCACTTGGTTTCCGGTTCCAGCTCACGACCTACTCATGACGTCGACACACCAAGACGAGTAGCCCCGGGACCTGGACTGAACTGGACTGGACTGGCTGGCTTGTGCCCCCTCTCGATTGAATGATGAGTGGCCGCTCAGAGCTGGGTCTCCGAGTCGGTCGGTAGCTGCTGCGCCCCAAAAGGGCCCTTGCTCTTCACATGGAGACCATGGAACGCCCACCCATCCCCTTCATAGGCAGCCACAACTCGCGCTTTTTATCTGTCCTGTCGCCTCTGTCGCTGCTCTCCTAGTTGGGCACCTGTTGCCGCCGCCGCCGTCGCCGTCACCGATTCTATTGCTGCTGCCGATACTACTACTGTTCTTGCTACTGTTGTGGGCGCGCGCTTTGGTTCGGAGGCATAGTGGATTGCCCTGCCCACTCGTGTGCTGCCCTGCCTGTCCTTGTCGCTGCTGGCCCATCCATCCATCTGGTTCGCACGTCTCCTGGTTTCCGATACTGGGCCTGCTTTTTTCGTCTTCCCTGCTTCGCAACGAATCCTGTGTTGGCTGGCTGCGTGTCTGCGGCCATCAAGCCCCCTTCGGATCAGCCTTCGTGCCGGCATAGCACTACCGTGCCGGTCCCGACATGTCCACCTGCTCTGTCGCCGCCGCTGCTCCAGCGCATCAATCAATCTTTGGCCAACCTCACTGTCCATTGCCCCAGCAGTCCGCGACGGCGCACTCTCGCACCTACAAAGTTGGCCCCATCAACCCCAAAGCACAAGCCCAACCGCCGCCAATACAGATGCAGACGCAGAAGCAGCCGCAACCACAACCACAAATGCAGCACCAAGCGAGAACGCAACCTGCCGAGCTCGCCCTCTCTACCCAAACATCTCTTCCCGCCCTGCCCAAACCACCTCGCCGAATCATGGCCGGCCTGCTGAGCATCGCCCCCGAGTTGCGTGACCTGATCCTTGAGGAGGTCCTCCGACTGCCCGAGCGGGAGGCGCCCGCGGACCCGTCCGTCAGTCAGGACCGAAAGCGTCGCAAGTACCGCGACGACATGCGTTGCTCTGATGGCCACGATATATGGGTAAAGGAGAAGAACTTCTTGGCCGCCGCCCAGGAGACGCCGGCCATAATGCTGGTTAACCGGCAGCTGCACGCCGAGGCAGCAGCGGTGATTGCCCGGACAAAGACGCACTATCGGCTCGACGTCATGTACGTCAAGGAGTGTGGACTGTGGCCGACTTGGCTCTCTGTCCCGCGCTTGGCCCATCACGCCGACAGCATCTACGTTCAGTTTCGAATCTTCGATCCTCCCACAGATGTCAACGAAGACTGGCGCAATCCTCGACAGTTTCTTGGTGGCGACGGCGGACCCGCCATGATTGTTTGGAACTTTTTCGCCATGATGAAGGATTATCTTCTGCATGGTCCCACGGCTTTCGAGAGTCTCGTTGCCACCAAGAACTCTTTTTCGGTGAAGACGCTTATTCTCGATATTCTGCCGCCGCCGCCTGGGACCAAGGACGACAACCTTGGGTTTCCTTCTGGCTCGGCTCAGGGGTCCCGCCTCGAGCGCTTCGTCGCCTCGCGAATGGCAAGTCATCGTTGGCCGATCCCACCAGAAGGAATGGAGCACACAATGCCCGCGGAGAAGCTCGCCATCTTCATTGCTGGCAGACTGAGCAGCCTGCTGTCTCGGCACGAGGATTACGGCGCACCAGTCTTCCACCGGGTCGGAAGCATCGATATTCGCGTCGGCGGTGAGACGAGGCGGCTTTTCGATCTCGACGAACTGCTCGACATGATCCCGACACGACCCATCAAGGGCAAAACGCCTGAGGAGACACTCAAACAGCAGAAAACCATTGACGATTGGAAAGCCACAATGTCCAAAAAGAGGAAGACCTGGGGCTAGCGGGTGGGGCATGGCGCTGAGGGGGAAAAGGCGTCATAAAGACGACCGTTTTATGGCCGCCGATGATCGGCCATTGGTGAATTGTTTTCTGGGATGGGAATGATTACATGAATCGAAATCCTCCGTGTACGGGGGATTCGTACATACTCTTTCTGGGCATGGTGCATTGGGCGGACTGGCATAGGTGGGCGAGCGGGCATTCGGAATGGCGAACTGGTTTCTTTGGGGCACTGGGGTTTGTTAGGCTGCCGAGAACTCGGCTCGGGAGGGCCGGCGCATTGGAGGTTCTTGTTGGGTTCGATTCCATCATCGGTATGAAATGATATGTAAGAAGCGCGTTGAAAAGATCACTCGTTCTTTGCCTGCTCATTGCCGTTCAAAACGTAATCGCGGAGCCTTGCGAGGTGGGCATGGCTGGCCTTGCAGCATCCTCCCACGACAATCTGCTTCCACTTTCCTCGAGTGTTGGCGTCGCGCACTATCTCGGCAAGCTGTTCCTCCCATGGGGCGCCTTGCACCTTGCCGCCTGCTGGTAGCTCCCAGGTCTGCGTCGTTGTGTTGTACACCTCGCCGTCAGTACCGTCGGGGTACAGAACCAGGGCCGGTGCCTCGTTGACGTGACCCGCTTGGACCTGGTCGGCAACGGCTGCTTCGAAACGGGCGATAAGCTCCTTGAGCTTCCAGACCTTGGTACAGTTGATGCCGATGCCCCAAGGTTGGGACCGTGCCACAGCTGGATTCAACATGGCGTCGACAGCGGAGCTGATGCTGGCCCCATCAGGCAGGGCCATTTCCTCGCCTGGGAAGACACAGGCAATCCAAAAGGGCGTGTTGGCGGCCTTCGCACCCAGGTCGTCAAGGGCCTTCCGTGCGGCCACAATCTCGTCCAATCTCGGCATCGTCTCGACGGCAACATATGAGACGGGCGATGAGAACCCGCCAGCCTCCTCGAAGATACGGAAACGCTCCAAATGCCAGGCGGCCAAGTCTTCAGGCGTGTCGTGCTCGGGGTCGTATTTTCCGGTGTACTCCTGGCCAGGAATCATGCAAGCGCCATAGGGTCCAACACTCAAAGCGACCTGCCCTCCGTTTGCCTTGCCGGCGCTGTGAGCAATGGCGATAGCGTCGCGTGCATATGACGCAATCTTCGTCCTGTCGATGCCGTCGGGGAAATGAGCCGTGCGTGTATTGGCGAAGCCGTGAATAGAAAATTGATAGGTTGCCGTCAGGATAATGTCGACTGGGACATCACCAAAATCCTTTTGGCAAGCGAGGAGGGTGTCTTGGTCGCTCACAAGCATGTGAGACGACCACAGAGGGGTTGACTTGTCGAAGCGCACGCCGTACTTGTCGCCAAGGGAGGTACCCAAACCTCCATCCAGGATGAGAACCTCGTTTGAGGGAGAAGACGACATGACGATTGGTTCCAGGGATGGCCCGAAAAATGCGGTGATTTATATTTTCCTATGGCCGTCGTGGGTTTTGAGCAGCCGTCGTTGTTTCTGGGTGGGAAAGGGACAGACGGGGGTTTCCATACCCAAAAACGGGCCGTGGGCTACTGATAGGTTTCTGCACCCGGGCTGGGGGACACAAGCGATGACTAACAGCGCTGTTGGGTAGATGACGCGTCCCTATAGGCTGCCAAGACACGGACGGAAGCCCCTGCCAGCGACCCTGCTTAAGGCGCGACGCACCTGCCTTAGGGGCCCCGTTCTGTGGACGTGCCTGCCCACCTTGCATTGCACTTGTTGCAGAGCTCCTGCTCAAATTGCAGTGCTCCTGCTCTGAGTGAGTGGAGGGGCTTGTCAGGGAAGGTCCACATGGCTGTAAGGCGGCATTCTAGGCCTGATGATGAAACTGGCCAGACCAGTGTCCTACTGTCAACATGTCAGCTTGATTACCTTACCTAAGGCGATGATTGTGGTCATGAAACCGAAGCGTTGTTGCGGCACAATCGAGAGCACTTGGACTGATGAAAGATTACTCATAGTTGAGTTTCAGCGATTTCCGTCACATAGGGCAGGTGCCTGCTTTCTATCCCCAATACCGTAATCGGTCTTAAACACAGGCAGGCTACAAGAAGACATGGTTGCCCGAAAGTGGTGGTTTCTTGATATCAAGGATTTCTTCATGATTTTTGTCTGACATTACGCGCCGATCTACATCCTTGTCTGCGCAACACACCTGGCAACTGTGACGCAACTGGTGCACCTGCCTGATTGCTTTTCCTGGCAACTTCCTCAGCAGACTCTGATGCCAAAGAAGGTGCAAGAGAAGGAAGTCACTTTGCAGACTCATTTTCGGACTTGTGTTCCTTCGCATAAAGTGCAAAGACTTTATCTTCCTCAAACAAGCTCCACAGGCTGAGTACATCTACAGGCATCACTACTTCCAAAACGCATCGCGCCCACGGTAATACACCTTGCACTCCAGGAGCTTAAAGACAGCCATGGAAACCCCACCCAATGAGTTCGAAACCGATGAAGAGCGGTATCTCCCAGTCAAGCCTCCACCTCAGCCTCCTAGACCTTCCCGTATGGCTTCAGATATTTCCTTGAAAGAACGTCTTTCAGGAATGCGCTTCGAGACGTATCCCTTCGACGTCTTCTACTCCTCGCTAGGAAATGCCCTCATGACACAGATGAGAGGTCGCAGAAAGGACCGCCGCCTAGTGCAGCATGACATTGCGCGCTGGGTTGAAAAGTTCATCAGCAGTCCAAACCCACGTGTCATACGTTGGCGCAGCGTCATCGCCAACCTCAGCCGCAACGTCGGCGACTTCCACAAGCTCCCTTTATGCTTCGCCCACCCGTTTCTCACAGGAGAGACTATTATTGTCAACTCGAATTTCACGGTGACGGACTTGCTCTACTAGGATGTCGAACGCGTCAGAACACCCGCCGGCGTCTTCTTGCCTCTGGGTATGGGGCTCGCCAACTTTCTTGCCCTCTCACGTCACATCTAGAAAGATGACGAGGGTCGCTACCGCGTTGACGTTGTGAGAGAGTTTGACATGGCTGAGCGTCACTTCTGGGCATCTGTCTTTGGATCGTTGGATAAAGCTTCCAAGGCGGAGGCCACAGGAAACATCAGCCTCATCCAGGACGCTTTTCGCCTCAGCACCCTGCTAAACTATTTCCCTCTCGATGCCGACGACGAGCCACAACCACCATCGCGTCTTCTGGTCGAGAACTTACCATTCTTCTTAAGCTATCGCATTCCTCAAGTGCGTGGCCCGCAGGACGTTGCTTTTGACGACGAGTTGGAGGAGAGGATTGAAAATTGGCTTTGCAAGCCCACAGCGAATGGGCAAGTTCCAATAAGTCCGGTTTTTGATACTCATACTGATGAAAGGCAGAACCATGAAGGAGTGGAATACCCCTCGAAGACAGGCAAACCAGCTTCGCAGGACTGCAAAAGCCGCAATAACTGGGCCGACCAAGCCTCTCAAGGTTATTAAGGCTGTTAAGCAAAAAAGGACACCAGAATATCATGAGTGAAAAAGAGGAAGAACACCTTTCAGATTGTTGTTCGCCAAGGCGATTGAGCGGAGACCTTGCGTTGATTAAGCGGCGTCTTATTTTCTACTGTTTCTATAGAGAACGTTGATAGCCCTCTTTAACCGCCGGGCCGGACCCAAAGTTGGCGGGATTCCGGTTGACAGAACGCCGCCGTGACATTGCAGATAACGTCGTATGCTGTCACATATGGCCAGACAAGGTCATCGACCCAGCCAAATCTCGCCCCTCGCCTGAGCTTTGCATGACGAACGACTTCCAGCACAAGTTTCTATTCACCAGAACCGCGCCTCATGCTTTCCACTGTAACAACCCGCTTCAATGCCACTCAATGTTGCGTTGCATGTGACATGTCCTTGGTTTACATGAGTACATCCTATGGCGCCGGATCACGTCGACTAAAACAGCTCAAGTAGTCCGAGAGGGGTTCCGCTCCAGAAGGAGATGGCATTATAGCATGGCCAGGCCAGTGTGCATATAAGCTTCGCTGTATCCTATTACGAGTCACCTGTAGCATCAGTCATTGAGGACTTGAGTTATTTCACGATGCTCGCTTACATGCTGCCAGCCGTCTTCCTCCTCGCTCATGGTGCCCTTGGGCAGGTCCCTCCTCAACCCACACGTGGCGCAACTCAGAGCCTCTACGGGCAGTGTAAATGATGACCAAACACGCAGACCATGCAGGATTTCGATGCTGACTCTCCACCTTCAAGGCGGCGGCGCAAACTGGGAATATGCGACAGCTTGTGCCCCTGGCTCGACATGCTACAACGACGGAAAGTAAATGCTCCACTCTCCCCGGGAAGAACTCCCAAAGCTTCTCGCAACCCGGTTTCCGTTTCCTTGCTAAACGCACCAGCAGCCCCTTGGTACTCCAGTGCGTAGCACTACGAGCACCTGCCCCCCGACCACCCTCTCTACCCCCGGAAATGGGGGAACCAGCCGTCCGACCAAGACGACGACTGCCAAAGTGACGACGACGTCCAAGACCAGCTCGACGTCCAAGGTCTCGACGCCGACGCGGACAACCTCGACCGCCGTCTTGACCACGACCAAGCCCGTGACGACAAAGCCCGCCACAACGTCCAAGACGACACTCAAGACGTCGACGACAACAACAACAACGTCTACTTCGAAGACGCAGGCGACGACCACCTCGAAGCCGAGCACGACAACCACTACGAAACCACCTCCCGAAGTCACGACGCCGGCACCGCCGCCCGTAGGCGGAGGACCTATCACGCTGACGCCGAGCACGATCCGTGGGCCGACACGAACAATCGCCTGGCCCTGAGGCACCTGCACACCTATCACAAGCCTCTTCAGGAAGTGTCCCAAGTTAACGGCTGGGGAAGAGGGCCGCTATTTCATCGTATGGGAAACACGAACTCGGTTCACAGCTAGCACAATCCCGTCAAGTAGTAGTGCACACATCGAATCGTCTTGATGATGTGTTTGAAGACAATAAAAACATCATCTCCATATAATTGTCGGGCGTCATCCTCACGTAGAACCCCTCAGAGAACAGCATGCCCAACCCCAATGAACGCGGTCCGCTCTGTCCGATTTTCAACGCCCCTGGCCATATGCCCCCCGTCTCGTGATATCGCAGCCCCCGATCCAGCGTAGAAAAGAGCCCCCTCACCAAGCAAGCTTCTTCTCCCAACCCTTCCACCGCCAGCAAACCTTCCATACAAGCAAGCGACGCATCGGCGCCATGACTGTCCCATGCAAAGCTAACAGACGGCAGCGGCCCATGCCGACCAAAGCAAGGCAGGTCAGCAACGCCCAGAACCGCCGGATTTGTTCTGGTCGGTCGCCACGTGACTCGGCACCTAGAGGAAGATTCCGTGGCGGGGGATGGATGGATGGAGACAGTATGTTAGCGGCCATCGCCGCGTGGCGTCTCACCTGGGCTACGGCACCTAGGCGGGCTGGAAAGGGGCGAGTCACCCTCCCTCCCGGCGACCTGACTCCATGAATCAGACGGTGATTCGGCGCCGACGAGCTGGACAGACCGCAGCTGAAAGAGCGACAGAGACAAAAACTAAGAAAAAAAAACTGAATCTCTGAAAAAAGAAGGGGAGACTTTCGAATCAGAGGGGGCTGCGCGCGACGTGGGGCTGAGACAATCTGTCCCGTCCCCAGCAGTCGAGTGTGAGTCGAGTACGCCAGTGGTATGGAGGCCCTTCGCGGGCTCAAGAAGGTAAGGGATAGCGTGTCGTGTCGCAGGACTTTGTCTTTGGGTGATGCAAGATGCAAAATGGAAGATATGTCAAGCGTGGGCCAGTCACGGCTAACACTAGCTCATGTCCCGGACTTCGGACGCTGGTCGCGCCAGAGCGTCTGGCGCTTGAATCATGCCAAGTTCACAACCTCCCGTCGCTGGTGCAGTCGGTCAAGTCAACATGTGTTGAAAATCAAAACTTCGATTTGGAGGGAATTTCTCCCACTCCCCATAATTCCGCGCCGGGCTCGCAGGCCTAGAGAACATTGCCTCAAAATGTCCTACGTACATGAGCCTGAATGATCAGACCGTAAACCCAATGCCCTTCCGAGTAACGCCCGATGATGCCCTGAACCGGCTGGTGCCCAGCTGATCAGTGCTGGACCCCAGTGATGATATCGTTAGTGTACATGCAAGGTAATGCGCCGATGCTGTTGGTTTTTTGTTTGTGTTTCGGCCGCGCCAGCGTGCGTCGTCAGAGATGAAATCGGACGCGGTCGAATGGTGAGGGTACCGTGGGTGGTGAATGGTGCAGAAGTTAAAGCTAAGTCGCGAATGGCTAACTCGGGCCATCTGGGGTATCATGCCTCACAGCAGAGGCTGGTTTCGTAAATGCAATATGAATAATAGGGTCGGCCCCAAAGATCAGGTGGACCATCTTCGAGGCTCCACAGTGAAGACTGCGACAATGGGGGGGCGAGACTCGTGCGACTCGTGCAAGTCGGCAACGATGGTGTGCGCATACACAGAATCGTTGTCCGTCGCACACTGCAGTCTGCAGAGAGATGCAATGGCGACGTGGGTACTATTGTTACCCCGGGCGATGAACCGGCTGGAGTCTCGCGCCAAGTCGTCAAGTATTTGCGTCAGTGCTCGCAGGCCGCTCTTATTTCTTGCCCTTGGTACCTGTAGCGGTGATCTTGCCAGTGGTCATGAGATCACCGATGTACTTCTGAAGGAACTTGTTGTTGTTGTCGAGCTTGTCGTGCTCCTCTCGTACGGCCTCGATGCGGTGGAAGATGGTGAGGAGGGATTCCTGTAGTGCCTTGGCATGCCTGTCGAAAGGGGTAAAGGGTCAACATTGCAATTCTTCTGAGGCTTTCCATGTGTACTATGGTGCATTGGTGTGGAGGGTATGGCCTACCTCTTGAGTTCCTCTCTGGCTTCCCTTCCGAGGGCCTCGATGTCCTCGCTCGTTCTTCTCGGGCTCATTGCGCGGACATCGTCGGGGCCGAAGGACTGTTCGATGGGACCGACGGCGGAGCTGTCGCGGGGGACCACGAGGGGACCGCTGGACTGTCGACTGGGGAGGCGTGGGCGGACTGGTCTCGGAGCATGAATGTGGTGTCCCTCATGATCATTGTCGACAGACGACGAAGACGAGGAGCTCGACGAGGAGCGCTCGATGCGGGAAGGATGGATCATACTCTCACCGTTGTCGCCGTGCTGCTGATCCACATCCATGGGGTCCATGGTGCTCAAGACGGCAGCAGTGCTTCTCTGAAGGCGGGTAAGTGGAAAGGGTAGAGAAGGTCGAGGTTCGACAGAGCGACGGTGATTTGATAGAGCCTGGGATGTGACGAAGGGGTCGTTCTTCTTGAATACGTGTTTGACAGGTAGAGGTGTATGAGGGTTGCCGTGGTACCGGGTCGAGGTTTTGCGTTTGCGAAATATGTAGTGTGGGTGGTAACGTGGGTGGTATCGTGGGTGTGGTAGCGGGCTTATGAGGTTGGTGTTGTGAGTGGTTGGAGGGTGGGTAGCGGACGGAGGTAGGTCAGGTAGGCGCAGGACGCAGGAAGGGTCGAAGTGACTGGGAAATCAGGGGCGTCTGCGCGTATAAGGTTGCGGATTCGATCGGTGGGCGGTGCGAGGCCAAAGTTGCGTCAAGGATGGGTTTGCCACCGATTCGAGCGACTGGAAAGAAGTCGGAACGAGAAGAGAATAACGGTGACTCGACACGACAAGACACGGGGAAGGGGGGAGAAGAACTCGGGTGACGAAGGTGGGAAAAGGCAGAGGAGGGTGGTGTGCACAGCAGCAAACAGCGGCAGCAGCAGTAGCAGCAGAGGCAGAGAGGCCAGGGTGCCAGATGCCAGGATGCCAGGATGCCAGGGTCCCCGTCCGACGAGATGGGATGGGGGTGGGGACGGTCTTTCGTCGTAGTGCCTGTGTGGGAGGGATTCGGTGGCAGGACCGTCAGGTCAAGACAGGAAAGGCTGGTTGGGAAGAGAGGTGGGGTGGGAGGAAGGCAAGTTGGGCGGGCGGGCAACTACAGATGGACAGGCAGGTGGGTTTCTTTGGGGGGGTTGTCCGCGTTAGAAAAAGGGAGTAGCGGCAGCGGGTAGGCGAGCCCCCCAAAAATTTAAGGGTCCAAAAGCCCGCAAGAGGGCAAAGCAAGGGGGAGGGGGAAGTCGATGGATGATCAGGAAACCAGGAGACCGGACGAAACAAGCAGACCCTGCGGAGCCCAGTATTGGGCACCAGCTAAGGCAGGGTATCGACGCACGCCAGCAGGTGACTGATCATGAACTGCTCGGATGGAGCATAAAAAAGTAAGAGACAGGAGGGAAGGAAGGGCCGCAAAGTAGGCAAAATGGGTCCCAAGGAACAAGCAGGGCATGAACAAGCACGACGATGCTGACGAGAAACGAAGGACGGAGGATCCTCTGGAAAGAGCCGGTGTTGACTTGTTAAGGCTTTACATGGTAGAAGGGGAAGGGTAGCCAACAGCAGCATATTGCGGAGACCTGTGACTGGCGGGTGCCACTCCGTCCAAGAAAGACTGTGTGTATCACCAGCATGTACGATTTGAGAGGGCAAGGGCCGAAGTAGGTGATGGATAATTCGCTGGGAAAGGTCCGCTGTTTGACGCCCCTTGCCACCAAATGAGGGCCAAGAGAGCGACGTCTCCACCCTGTGGGCAAGTGGGCGGGGAAT
>NW_009276925.1:1830249-1852009 GCF_000150675.1 Verticillium dahliae VdLs.17
GGGGGGGGGGGGGGGGCGCGCGCGCAAAAAGCGCAAGCTTGTCAGCAGACAGGAGGCAAATGATATGGCAGATGGCCCAACAAGGGAATTCGGCGCTGACCCTGCACCATTGGCTCAAGGAACCCCCTTGGCTCACACGTTCCTGTAGGCGGCACATGCACAGGTTTGATGCGGTCGATGCGGCCTGCAGACGACGCCTTGCACTTGCACTTGTCCTGTCGTAGCTCGCAGCCCCTCTCAGCTCCTCCGGGCACAGGCACATGAGCATACTAGATGCCTACCCAGGTAGATGAAATTACACCAACAGTCAGGGGCCGTCAGTCAGGCGGTCAACACCAGCAAAAACCCTGCCGACAGCTGAGCCGAGCAAACAACAGATAACCGCGCAAACTTAAAACGTTTGACTGAAAGAGGACAATTGGCAGCAGCTTCATCTGGCGCGGCGCGGCACCTCCATTCCTTGCAGGCGAACGAATCAACAGCATCAAGCATCAGAGACAGCAAGAAAAACCAACCAATGCTCCCAAATCCGAGCGCAGCGTGATTGGAGAACCGGCAGCTTGGCGATGTCCACCGCGCCGGTACGTACTCCATCCAGATGCTGAATCAAACGGCGAGGGGCACTTGCAAGGTTGGCGAGTAAGGTTGCCAGAGGAGACAAATGGGGCACTCCTTCACTGAGAACCAGGGGGGGGGGGGTTGAGGACGGGGATGAAAGTGACGACAGGGAAGGACACTCTCCCTCCCCCCGCCGAGGCAGCCTTGGTGATCGGCAACGCAAGTGACGACATGGACGTTCCTGTCGATTGGTTGAAGCGAGCAGCCAACAGCGCGTGGCAGGTCGTACCCATTATGCCGAGCCCTGGCTGGCGGGTCTCCTGCTGGGCACGACAGACGCACGTACGAATACCTAGCGACTGATAGAGTTGCAATTGCGACCACTGACGGCAGGATTCAGCCGACGACCGTGTACCAAGAATTCCCAAGTCGCGCCACACTTTTCATCGTGTTCATGCCATTTTAGCCTCGTTTCCCTTCCTGAAGCGACTGAATTCTCGAGGACCCTGCCCGATTCCGCATGCAAAGTTGTATTCACGGTCACTGCCACACTCATACGTACATGTACACGGTACGGTACACAAGCAGTGGGGAGGCTCGATACGGAGAATTCGAGCAGATACAGAGTCCCCACGGATACCCGCATGTGCCGGACAGTTTTCTCTGCCCCTTCTGTTCATGCTTTGTCGATACCTGCCTTTTTCCCTCCGACGGTCTTCCGTTTCTGACGCCCTCTGACGAAGCTAGCACCTACTCAGTGAGTCTCAACTGAAGGGGAAATGAGCGGGTGCGAATTTGTCTGGGGGGGAACTGAACCTGACACACCGAAGCCCGCAAGACGGAAGGTGGGGTACTACGTGATGTCATTGATCGTCCGCCGAGTTCCACCGTTAGCCACTGGTATTTGAGCCGTGCGTTGAGGTTGTGGCTCGTCAGCCCTGGAAGGAAAGGCCGTTTTGCGACGGGTAAACTGTGCGAGGACTGTGCGGGGAAGCTGATGAGCTGCAGGACCTGGAAGAGCTGCAAAAGCTGCAGGAGCTACTCGAGCTGCGATGCTTGCCTACCTGCACTGGAAGGTGTCATTGACATCCTCCTGGCATCCCTTCATAGCAGTGTGCATAATGCTCGTCACGCACATGTTCCGTTTTTTACCCTACCTCTGAAGCTCCGTACCGTGAACGCCCTCGTCGTTCGAACACTGTCATTCAACTCATCGTCGCTCTGTCACTTTTGCTGACTTGTCAGTTGCTCAATAGGGACCCGAAACACGACAACGGTTCCCTCCCCTATTCGCCGTCGTCTCGTGGGGTCGTGTCTCAACGCTTCCGACTCCGAAGCGTGTTGCGTTGACGATGGGTTGGGATCGCCCTCACTCCGATTTTCTGACTGGATGCCATTTATGCCTTTCCCCCCTCTCACCGCAACACGCTGACCACGCGGCCACTGCTTGACGGATCACCATGGTCACGGCCATTCCTCCGGAACACCACAGAGTAGCTGCCCAAGCGCCAGCACTCTCCCTCCCGAGCCTCGCCTCAATGACGACCAAGAAATGCAGGTTGCCTACGATCCTTCATCCATCAGCATGTCGGTCAGGTGCTCAGGCGCTGGCATTGGCATTTGTGGATGATCCTTCGAGTGTACATACTCAGTGACAGGATGCGAATGAAAAAGTCTATTGCTGGTAACACACCAGCAACATCACATCTTTCTCATCATGCCGTCTTCACCAAATGCCATGCCCCGTCGTGTGCGACAGACAGGCCACAGACTCCACCACACCTCCTGTCAGACAGGGACCCTTGCTTCTGCCGAGTCCTTGTTCAGCCTACCATGGCGGTTGAATTCTCGCGCAGCTTAAAGTCAGGCCAGTGTCCAACGAAACTCGAAACCGGTTTTCTTGGTTACCTTGGAGTGACTTTGCTTCAAGATCAGCAGCACCCGCCTCCGAGACTGTGATCGACACTGGAAGGGGACATTAGTACCCCCATCATCTTGGTCTTTGACAATAAAACCTTGAGGGGGAACGAAAATGAACTGGTCCACCTCCTCGACCGGACCACCGAGATCGCGAAGAGTAGCTGCTCCGCCTGCCGAGTCATCCCGCCGAGGCGTCGCCGTGTCACTACTCGCATCTCCTGCTCATTTCCTTGCCCATTACCCCGGCGCCCCAGGATAACCACAGGTCACGTCGATCTTCGAGAAGTACAGCGCCCATCTCTTCAAATGGTCAAGTGGACGGGAGAGGGAAAAAGAATTGTCAGACGATCACGGACTATGATTTTCCTGGCCCGCTGTCCAATCCGGATCCAGGGCCACCGGTCAGAGTGACTATCTGTGAGGTTCACCGAGTGCATGTCATCATCCAGAGTGCTTCTCGAGATGCAGCTGTTGGAAGACACTAAATGATCTCCGTCTTGCGAAACTTCTTTGGGGTCTTCCATTGGATTGAGAATCCACCAACAGCACTAATCACATCGTCACTCTAGCGGTGGAACGCGCCCGTACAGCATGGCGGCGATGCCACCCCTTGCTTTCTTGTCTGGCCTCCACCAGTGTGCGAACGTTGAATGGAAGGACCCTTTCTTCCACTAAAGCTCGATAAAGCCTCATGTTGCATTGTCGTCCCAGGTCTCACGACTTCTACTTTCTCATACTTTTCACATCAAGCTCCAGCGAGTGCAGTCCTTTGGCTTATCCTCTCCTCCTTTGAGAAGACAGCCAATCACTCCATTCGCTAGTGAGACAGGGCATCGCAGCCAAGCCGATGCGAAATCCACACTCGGTCCCGTGATGCCGTTTACAAAGGCCAGCATAGTGGTGGTGGATTGAACTCCCGAGACGTCTCTTCTAGCCTCTTGAATCAACACTTACTTGTGCCCTCTATGGCGCTCACGTGCTTCGTCAGCTTCCTGCCTGCTGACCGCGCCCGAACCTGCGAATGGCCTTACCCAGCAGGGGGACAGTTGTCGGCATTAACATAGCTGGCTGTCAGCTGATACGACTATGCAGCTGCCCAGCACTTTTGTCCTGCAGCGAACTATTCAGCCTCAGGAGCTATGAGGCATTGGCGCCAGGCCCGGCATCCCGTCTCGGGGTTCGCGAAGCGAGGGCGCTGGAGGCTAGGTGAAAGCTGACCTCGTAGTGGTCTGGTACCATCCAGCCTTTTAACTTGTCTCATTTTGGCCTTTCTCCCTCTGTCTTCCCTCCCCGCCCTCCAGACCAACACCAGCGCATGCGCCAGGCCCAGTTCTCCTCGCCCGTGAGATTTTAGGGCACTGGTGCCACGTGGTAGGGACTTGGTGTGAAGCAAAGCGCGGCCGCGACAGTTGGCTTCCGCCATGGTCAAGCACGCTAGGTGGTGCCATGGGCTTGCTGTCGATGTGTGCATGAGAATAGCAGGCTAGTGAAATGCCTGGGAGCAGATGCTCCTTTCCACTTGTCTGTGGGGGTGCTCGCCGGAGCACAGTTCGGTTATGTTTCCCAAGCCATGAGGCTGCTTATGCAAGACACGTTCTGCCGTATTCATGGAACAAAAGCTTGCATACCAGCCACGACGACGGCTCATCTGCGAAGCGTGGCGTCAGGGTTGAGCGAACGCGGCACAGCCTGAGTATCGCCATAGCCATCGGCGTTGACGTCGCATCCCGGGCTGCAGCAGATGGCTTCGAAACGAGTGAAATGTGAGGAATGTGTCGCCTGCACGACGGCACACCTCTTCTCAGGTACGTTACACAAAACAGAGCCTTGGCGTCCGGCTGCCCCCAGCCACTTTCGTTTGGGGGCTTGCTTTCATGGGTGAGAATTGACAAATTTCAAATTTTAGATCTCGATCGCGATTTCAATCCCAATCGTAACACAACATCCCCGCACACCCACCCTCGCCTACTGTTTGGTCTTGAACTCAATCTCGCAGAAAAATGCATGTGCTCTGAATGTGGCAACTATAGAAACGACTGCATGTATCCGCACGTTTGTCTTAATTGAGTGTTGAGAAAAGAACGTGTTTACTGCTTTCAGATCACATGAATTCTAGAAGCTCACTTGTGAGTTGCCAATGCATCTACTTTTGACACAGGGGCTGGAGTATGGGCAGTAGCAGCGACTTCGTCACTGCTGATGGTGAATCGGATGCTGATTCGTGTTCTACCCGCGGCAAGGTGATCTCATGCCACCATTGCTTGCTATGGGCACGTTGTTGATATCTGGTCAACGCACCATTCCCAGGAGCCTCATCTCACGGCTCCGGATGTCGGTCGCCACGCAGACAGCTCACAATGACAACCCGAGGGTTATTGCACCTGCGCAACGTGTGTGTAACGATATCCCAAATCCCCATCGCCATCGCCTGAAAGTTCCTGTTTCTCTCTTTGTCGTTTCGTCTGCCACTTTCGACAGACATATCCAGGCTCGCTACCAGGCAAGTTCAGCCTCTGAGCCAAATATGATTCCTATCCATGTCCAATATACCGCACCCGGCCTGCCGTCGCCGAGCCGAAGAGTGATGCCACTCATAAAAGCTGGGCCATTAATCTAGCGAGGGTGTAAGACACCCTCTCCAACAGGTCTTGTCAGAAGCGAGACGCCCACTGGTCGAGGACTCGCTGAAGGAACGACTTTGCCAATTCATAGCACCACAACATGCGACGCTGCTGTGGTGTTCCATCGCATTCAACCGGCCAAAGGCCTCGAAGACATGAGTCGCGCCGTGGCTAAGTAGCAGCTGCAACATACTAAAAGCAGCACGGCTCCAGCCCGTATAGAGCTACCCAAGAATTGAACGGAGGATGGTCTCCTTGAACCTGGCCCCATATTTGGTTCTGCGCCGTGCCGAAGCAAAATCTCCATCGCCCCGATTCCATGTTTTAGCAGCCTCTTGAGGTGACGCTGAGTCCATGTCGACTAAACAAAGGCCTATATATAGCACAGCGCTCGCGTCAATTGTGGTACCCCTCATCATGAGCGGCCATCAACTCGTCACGTACCCTCCACCCTTCTTGAACATGGACCGAGGGCCGCTCGCACGTAGCATAGGCCTATCGAACCTAATCGTCGTTTGCTACAACACACAACGTGTAAGGTCGTTTCTCAGCCTATAGTACATGCGACGCGAAACGCGGGCCAGGGAGGAAATGTCCACGAAACCATCTGCGAGCCCGGATTTTTTGCCACAGACTGGAGAATCTACGAAGGGCTGTGTGCGGTCAACAAAGATAAGTGACAGTGGCTGCGTTGTTATCTTGCCGACGAGCCTCTTTCTTGGTTTTCGGTTGATGAGACGTACATCACGTTCAGAATTCGCAAATCAGAGGTAAATCATTGATTTTGATGGATAGGCAGAAGCTAGCTAATATGGTGCACCCATTTATTTCTTTAAATAGTATATGGCGTCGTGAAAAAACCAAGAATACTCTTACACTGCACTCAAACATGGGGTTCATTACCCGAGGTACCGTTCGTGGGTGCCAGGTTGCCGTGATGACCTTCATGGTGCACTCTGTCGTCGCTTCGCTTGGCCATGCCGGGCTCGCGAATGTGCAGGCCTAAAGCCGCCGGGTCGATGTTGCGGTGGCCCAGGAGGAGCAGGAAGCCGAAGACGGGCTTGGCGATCACGTCGAGGATGCCGTAGAAGATGGCCTCGGAGTCAGGATGGATCACGTTGCCGCCCTCGCTCAGCCCCCAGGCAATGGGGTAGAGGAACCAGAGGAAAATGGTGAGGACACCGCAGCGGGTGTAGGTGGTCGAGATGGAGCCGCCGAGGGCGTTGGCGTGGTGGCGGCCGTCGAAGACGAGGGCGTAGACGACGTAGAAGAAGGCAAACATGCCGAAGACCCAGTAGCCCCATTTGTAGGAGGAGCTGACAAGGGAGCCGACGAGACCGCATACAATCATGATCCAGTCGGCTAGGATGACGACAAGAATCGTTGGCCAGGGGAGGCCGGCGGTGAGGCAGAGATCGAGGAGCAGGAGCGGGGTCGTGATGAACCAGTCGATGTAGCGAACGTAGAAAATCTCACGCGTGCCCGCGGCGCTCACTGAATGATCGGAGCGCTCAAACTCAACTTGGATGGGCGTCTGACCGAGATTGGAGCCCATGGAGAAATAGGCAATGCACGCGACCAGGGTGATGCTGGCCGTGATGTAGTGAAAGAGACGATGGGTTTGACGCTTCCGACTTGAAATGGCCAGGAATGCTATTGTCGAAGCTCCCATGATGGCGCAGACTGTGTAATACCAGTCAGATGCGCGAACGGAGATGGCCAAGTCGGCTTGCGGGCCGACGCCGCTGTTGTCGCTGAGAGCTTGGTTGCCTCCCATTGTGGGATGTTCCAAGGCCAATAAGTTTATCTTTGATGATGATCAGAAATGTCGAATGAGAACGGTACTGGGTAGCTGGCAGAGCGATGTGTAGTGGCCGATGCCGAGGAGTTCGAAGGGGGCAGGGTCCTGAACATATAGTCGTTGAAGGTATACTAGCTAGAGTATTATGACCTCATGGCTTTTGATGTTTTATCTCGAAAGCTACTAATACGCATGTCTGCAGAACTTTGACTAACCTTTTGGTGCAGCTCCAGGGTCGCACTCCCATATGATTTTGGGCTGACGTGGTGACGTGGTGATGTGGTGACCATGGAACGATCCCATCAAACGTTTCTTAAAGATGTCACTACTGATGCAAACCTTTACTCAGTCATCAGTCAACTTGCTGGCAATGCCGAACCCCCGATGGGTGTTGCCCACACGTTGTCACGGGCGCATTGGCCAGAAGTGTTCCTGAGGGTCACGGACTCACGGGTAACACAGTGATGGGCGGGACGCTCCAATGACTACGTGACGTGCCAAGACGACTCACGATGCAGTAGAGATGTCAAGATCTTCCCGACGGCATTGAACTCCCCCATGACTGATTGTGGCAGCCGTGTCGATGCCATTGCCGGTGGTCGATGAAGTCACCACTTGTCCGGCCGTTGCTCCGGGGGGGGGGGTCCACTCGGCAACTCCGTGCCGGTCTGTCAACCATCTAAGCTCACCCTTAGCTCCGGTAGTGGACTGGATGACCAGGATCCTTGCATCATCGTTTTTCAAGTGCCGTCATGGGATTCACAATCGTGTCAATTAGCAATGTTCTGTCATGAAATTGAATAGGCGGCCTTGATGTGGCCTGAAAAGACGTAAGTTTACCTCACCATCGGTAATGGCGGCATCGGTGCGTAAAGAGCAAGGGTCTTTCGTCATGACGACGTTTTTCAACCCCGGGGATTCTGTCGATCGAGGAGCCTGGAAGTTTGCGACTTACCTAAGAAATCCGATGCCGAGGCAAGCTGCAATCTGGTTGAAGCTTGATCTTTTTGTGTCTTGGTAGGTTGTGGGTGTCTCGGTCCAGGGTGTCCTTTTGAACTTCTTGACAAGGAATCGCAAATCCTCACCAATGGTTGTTCTTTTGTGAAGAACACCGAGTTGAATGCTTTCTCAGCCTCAGGTACTCATACTGGTGCCGAAAATATGGGTGTACCGCACGAAGGCTCAGCAGAGCATGTTCCCTTTACACCATCTTCAAGTCGAAGCAGCAGTCATCCGTGAGTATCTCTACATCTTTGCTAGCTGTATGCGTTCTTCGAATTAAAACTGACTAGTCAAGGTACCTCTCTGGAAATTTCGCTCCTATCCAGAGCTCTCTTCCTCTCACGCGCTGCTCGTACACTGGTGTAATTCCACCAGATCTTGCTGGCGGGCAGTACGTCCGTAACGGCGGCAATCCCCTCGCCAACAGTGACTCGGAGCGTACAGCACACTGGTTCGACGGCGACGGCATGTTGTCAGGCGTTCTATTCCGGTCTTGCAATGACGGCTCCATCGTCCCGGAGTTCGTCAATCAATACCTTGAGACCGATGTGTACAGGTATACGAAGCGAAGTAAGCATCTGACGAGACCTGTACTGCCTAGTATCGCCTCGTTAGTGAACCCAGCGTCATCTCTCCTCCACATCGTGTTCGAGATATTGCGAACCGTGCTCCTTGTCGTTCTCTCCAGGTTTCGGAGCGCAGGTGCCACGATTAAAAAGATCAGTGTTGCCAATACGAGCGTCGTCTTCCATGACGGTCGTGCCTTGGCCACATGTGAGAGCGGTCCGCCCTTGCGCTTCACGCTGCCTTCCCTTGAAACAGTCGGGTGGTTCGATGGAGCCAAAGCAGAAAATGAGATCCCTACAGCAAGCTCTAAAGGCACATTCGGAGGACATGGGCCCCTGTCGTGGATGCGAGAATGGACAACGGCTCACCCGCGCGTCGACCCCCTGACAAACGAGCTGATATCCTACCACTCGACCTTCGTTGCCCCCTATGTGCGCTACTCTGTCATACAACCACGGCACACCAAGTCCCTCGAGGCCAGAAAAGCAAAGCCCTCTCCCATCAACAGACCCATCCCCGGGATCTCGTCGCCCAAGATGATGCACGACTTTGGCGTGTCGCTCGCGCACACCGTCATCCTAGACCTGCCCCTATCTCTCGATCCCATGAACCTCCTGCGCGGCACCCCAAGTGTCTCCTACGACTCGACAGCCCGCTCCCGTTTCGGCGTCTTCCCCCGCCACAACCCCGATCTGATTAAATGGTTCGAGACGAACCCCTGCATCATCTTCCACACCGCAAACTGCTGGGAGGAGCCCGCGACCCTCAAGCGCGACGCAGCCCTCCACCTCCTCGCCTGCCGCCTCACCTCCCCCTCTATGATCTTCAGCGCCGGAAATCTCCCAACGCCAGCCGTCCGCCCCGTGCCGCCAGAGTATGCCGAGGAAGAGCAGTGCCGACTCTACTACCTCTCCTTCCCCCTCGGCGACGGTGGCAACCATGACGCAGTCATCAAGCACCAGTGGGCCCTGTCAGCGATCGCCTTCGAGTTCCCCACCGTCGCGCCAGCCGCCGCCATGCGCAACGCCCGCTACGTCTACGGCTGCACGACGGGCCGGGACACCTACGCCGCGCCCCTGGGCAAGGCCGCCAAGATCGACTACCTGGCCAAGATGGACGTCGCGACGCTCATCGCGCGGGGCGAGGCGGATCCGCCGCGCGAGGTCACGGGGTGCGTGGACGCGAGGACGGTCAGGGAGATCATGGCGCGCGACGACCCGCGCGATCCGATCCGGCTCTTCGGGATGCCGGAGGGGTGGTTCGCGCAGGAGCCGCGATTTGTGCCGAGGGTCGGGGCCAGGAGCGAGGATGACGGGTTCTTGCTGACGTATGTGTTTGACGAGGCGCAGCTGGACGAGACGGGTGCATGTAGGCCTGATGCCGTGAGTGAGCTGTGGGTCATTGATGCCAAGAGCATGAGGGATGTTGTTGCGAGGGTGAAACTGCCACAGAGGGTGCCGTATGGGTTGCATGGGAATTGGTTTGGCGAAGAGGACATCAGTGGACAGATTCCTTATGAGAAAGTGAGACGGAGGGAGGGAGAAAAGGGGCAAGTCGGCCTGCTGGACAAGATACGAGAGACATGTGAAGACTTGGTTGGGTAGAACATGTATCGTGTTCGACTCGTTGACATCGATGAGTCCAACCTCCAGTGTCCTTCATCACAATTCTTTACTACAACTGTTTGGACAGTTGACCTTGGGAAGCGAAGAGGTAATCACGTTATCAGGGGACAAGTTGGTTTAACAATTTTATTGATTTGCTAGCGACTTCGAAGCGGCTACGATGGGCAAGCTACGAAGGCGCCGCAGAAGAGGTGCGAGTCAAGAGATCCCTCATCGACATTTCATCGCAGAGAAAGTTATCGAACACCCAGACTGTTGTTGTGAACAGCCTCTATCATCAACTTCATTCCAGTCCAGCGTGATGACGATGTTGGATCGATACATCCGTTGGTGGTATCTCGTGTAAAGCATAACCCCGGCATTTCACATGCCAACTCCGTTTCGAGAGGTGCAGTTGATTCCAGCAGCGCACTCTGACGATAATTGGGCAAACACAATCTTTTGTTTAAACCTGGTCCTCCGGGGGCGGCAGGCTAACCTGGACGCCAAGACCAAGCTTGCGCTTGATGGCCTTCCAGGTCTCGAAAAGGGCAATGTATACAACGACGCAGCCTGCAACGATGCCCCATTCCCATGTAATACCAGTGTGCTTGAACACTGCGTGGTTGATGACAGGGATGTAGACAACTGGAAACGTCATGACGAAGCCGCCCATGACGGCCCAGAAGAGGAAGCGGTTCTTCCAGACGGTCTTGAGAACAGACAAGGGTCCACTGTGAGACTCAGGCTCCATGTTGAACAAACTGCGCTGGAAGTGCTTGACCTCCCAGGATGTGACGAGCAGGAGGAAGCTCAGCGTCGAGAAGGTCGTCGAACGGGCGCGGAAAGCAACGTCGCAGGATGGGTTGTAACCTTCGTTGCAGCCGTGTCCAAGATCGCCGCCGCCAGGGCCGTAGGTGACGGATGCGAAGGCAGCGAGACAGAGAGATCCCATGCACACACCGTAGATCATCTTGTCGCGGACCAGGTCGAAGGTAAAGACACCAACACGTAGGTCGTGAGGCTTGCGGTAGAGGATATCGGGCTGAGCCTCTTCAAGGCCCAGACCGATGGCGAGGAACGACGAAGTGATAAGGTTCGCCCACAAAATCTCAATAGGAGACAAGGGGAAGATCGACGTGCCAGAGTCGTCCTGGAAGACCAGGCCGATCAATAGGAGGAAAACCTGTGCAATGTTGGAAATCAGAAGATGGAGGAGGAACTGTAAACGGCATTAGTCATGTGCGTAGCTGTGTAGCTGATAGCAAACCAAAAACGTACCTTCTGGATGTTGTCAAACAGGCGTCGGCCCTGTTGAATTGCAGTAACGATGGACGAGAAGTTGTCATCTGTAAGAACCATATCAGCCGCCTCCTTGGCGACGTCACTGCCTCGCTTGCCCATGGCAATTCCGACATCGGCCTTCTTGAGAGCGGGCGAGTCGTTGACACCGTCACCCGTCATGATACAGAAGGCCTTGCGGCGGTGCATTGCTTCAAGCATGCGCACCTTGGTCAAAGGGCTACAACGGGCGAGGACGAGAGGCAGACTTTCCAGACTGTCAATCTCCTGCTCGGACATGGAGTCGAAGCGGCTCGCGGGCATAACAGCCCAGTCGCCCTCACCTCCCTGAAGGATGCCGACTTCGTAAGCGATGGCGGTGGCAGTCTTAATGTGGTCACCAGTGGCCATATGGACGGAAATACCGGCAGTCTTGCATTTCTTGACAGCGCCGAGAGTCTCGACACGGGGAGGATCGTAGAGACCGGCGAGACCAAGGAAACGAAGGCCCTTCTCCGTCTCCTCGCGCTTGCTGGCATCTTCATCGTCAGACAGAGACCGGGATCCAACGCAGAGGACACGAAGGCCCTCGGAGGCAAGCTCGTCAGCCTTGGCAGCGATGCGAGCCTTGACCTCCCCAGTCTCGTTGAGACGGGCCATCATGACTTCGACGGCACCCTTGGTGTAGATATTGCGGACCTTGGAGGCCTCATACACAACAGACATCATCTTCACAGAGGAGTCAAAGGGGAATTCGGAAACCAGTCTGCTGTTGTCACCCTGAACGACGTCGACCTTGCCCTTGCCGAAGCGCATGGCGAAGACGTGAAGCGCAATCTCGGTAGGCTCGCCAATGGCGGACCAGTTGGGTGCCACTTCGGTCTGAACGGTGGTCATCGACTCGGTGTCGGTGCCGGTAGCCTTGCCGTCGGTGACGACAGAGTTGTTGCAGAGGGAGATGGCCTTGAGGAAAGCGCCCATGGTGGAGGCCTGGATCGTGTCATCGCTGTTTCCAACTGTGGGAGTCGAGGCGGAACTCGAGGCAGAGCTGGTCAGGCCGGGCCACTTGATTTTACCGCTGGCAGGGTCGTAGGGATCGGTGCAGTCCTCGATGACGGCAGTCGTCTCCTCCGACAGCCAGATCTTACGAGTGATCATGCGGCCCTGGGTAAGGGTACCCGTCTTGTCGGAACAAATGTTGGTGACGCCACCCACAGCTTCGAGAGAAGCCAGCTTGCGGACGATAACGTTGCCCTTCGCCATGGCCTTGGTACCGACAGCCATAGTGATGGTCAAGACTGCGATAAGGGACTCGGGGATAACCGCGACACCGACGCAGATACCATAGATGAGGACCTGCGAGCTGATCTCAAACTTGCTGGCGGAGAAGACGATGATAGCGAGGAGGATGGCAAGGCCAAACAAGAGCAGGGCGAATTTGCTGAGCTTAACTTGTAGGGGCGTGCCAACGAGGCCGAGAATGCTCTTGGCACCGTCCTTGAAACGATACCAGGCGCGAGCCGGGAGCGAGGCACCCTCGACCTTCTTGCGCGTCGTGCGCAGCATGGCCGCGATCTTGCCAACCTCTGTGTCGGCGCCGATAGCTGCGACAAGACCACGAGCGCGACCGCGGGTGATGGTGGTCGCTGAGTAGACCATGTTGAGGCGGTCGCCCAGAGGGAGGTCCGCGTCGTGGAAAATAGCCTCGGGATGCTTACTAGTGGGAAGCGATTCGCCGGTCAACAGTGCCTCGTCGGAAGACAGGTTGATGCCGTCGAGGAGACGAAGATCGGCAGGCACGACATCACCGACGGAGATCATGACGAGATCACCCTTGACGAGGGTCTCGGCCTTGACGGACTCAATGTTGCCGTCGCGGACGACTTTACAGGTAGGTGCCGACAGGGCGTATAGCGACTGAATGGTCTGTTCAGCGCGATAGTCTTGAACGAAACCAACGACGATGTTGAGCACGATGACAGCGGTGATGACACCGCCTTCAATGTAGTCCTTGATGGCGAAGGACAGGATCATAACGATCACGAGAACGAGGGTCAGACTGTTTGAGATCTGTCTCATGAGAATCTCCCAAACGGATAGGCCCTTGGCTCCCTCGAGAGCGTTGGGGCCATCACGCTCGAGGCGGGCAGCGGCCTCGCTCTTGGAGAGGCCATTTTCAAGGTCGGTCTGCCAGGTGTTTCGGAGGCTGTTGATGGGGATGCAGTGAACGGGTCGAATAGCATCGTGCTGTTGTTCGGGTCCCTTTTCCTGCTGAAGTCTTTCGACTATTTGATGCTCCTTCTGCTGCTGCTCGACAGTGTGCGAGTCCTTGAGATAGGTAGCGCTAGTGGTACTGGTAATGGCAGTACTAGTTGCTGTGATGATGGGGGGCTTCTCATTGAAACCACCTATACCATTCGAGGGGTCGTCCTGCTCGGCAGCGGGCTCCGCAGAATCGTAGTTGTGACCATTCCTGGTGGCGTCGGTTTCTCCCATCGGATACTGGTTGGTTCCTTGGTGTAAGCAAGCGGGTTTGCAAATGAATGCAAGAGGCGTGTGGTTGCGAGAAGGATGGGTTGGGGGGGAGAGAAGGGAGATTGAGAGGGTGTGAAGGAACGGAAAGGCAGATTCGGATGAGGGAGGATCGGGGGCGGGTTCTTTAAACCTTTTGCGGAGGGGCAGAGTGAATGGGAGAAGGGCAGACCACGAGGATTTGGTGGACGGGCGCACTTCCATGGACTGACGACGGACGGCCGATGAGAAGCGGCTCGGGGATCGTCCGGTCGGGGCGGGTGTGCGTGGGTGGGAAAGGTGTCACGCGCCCAAACGGATATGGCGTTACTCCACGCCAAGTACCAGACGTACCTCCCTGTCCCTCCACAATACATCCTGACGGCACCCTCCAACACACGCGACGTTCCATTTTCTTGATGGCCAGGCCTAGCTCGTCATGTCGCTTGCTGCACAACGCGTGGTGTTTGCTGCATTCTGCTTACTGTTCCTGGGGCTCCAGAGCTCCATTGGACAGACTGCCTCTGCCTTCCTGTACGAGGCTCTCCTGGTACCTGAGGACGATCTTCACGATGCTGCCGGCTACCCACATTCTGTCGGCTGCTGATCGCATCTCTTGGACACACGCCTTGGTCGCGGAATAAGCATTGGTTGGCGCATGGGATGTGGAGAGGGCAGCAGAGGGGAAATGGCGTCGCCAAGTGTTGCTGGTGCACCAAGTTTGTCGAGACGCCAGAGACTCAGCAAGGAACTGGCCTTCGTCTGTCGGTCATCGTCCGAACGGCACGGTCATCGTCCGTCGTTGGCGGAGGCTGACTGGACTGGTGCTCCACCCTCTGCGTTGAGCCAAGTCGTCGTCACCAAGCTGAGGAGCGCCAATCAAGGAGGATTGAAGATGTAGAGCGACCAATCAGAATGGATTCCAGCGGGCTTTGAGACCCAATTGAACAGCACAATGCGGGGAGGCGAGAGGACCCAGTGGCTGTGTTGACGCTTTAGACGCTTGGCAGGGTGGGAGGGAGAGCAGCGAGGCGGTTTGGAGTGACGGGAATCGGTGATAGACAGGGCGAGATGCTGGGATGTGTTGGGTGCTGCTGAAGAGAGAGACAGAGAGACAGAGAGAGAGGGGGAGAGAGAGAGCAAGCGACACAGATACAGGGTGGAGCGGAAGAACGACGAAAGAAACAGGGTGTCTTACCGTGTCTTGCTGCGACATCATCGTCATGACGTGCAACCCTCGAGGCCACGGACCAGCAGGAGCGCAAGGGGACAACGAGAATAGCGATGCTCAATAGGTACTGAAACGAAGGGCGACAAGGAAACGGTGTTGATGATGCGCCCTCGGGAATCCGCACATGGTTTGTTCTGCTTCATCTTTTGTCGACAATGCCAATGCCAATGCCGATTTTTCTGCTTCGTGGGCCACCGAGGCAAGAAGGAGCAACTCACGATGAGTGCCTACCACGACAAACACGTCACTTTCCATCACTGCTTGCCACTTCTATGCAGGTAGGTCCCCAGGTAGGTCTTGCCTGTTTGTCGGTCACCGCTCGGTACCTACCTACCTTAAGGTAGGTAGGTACCTTAGGTTAGGTACCTTAGGTAGGTACCTAGGTCGCACAGGGCCGATTCACCGCGTTCAAGCTTCTCTCCCTGCAGCGTCAGACGGATATCATTTGCAAAGCCCGCCTCACGATGGACGCTGAGACATCATACCCTCCTCAACAGACATGACAACTTCATGACATGGCCACCAACAATCAAGTTCCAAGACAAAGTTGGCACCCCACACACAACAGTCAAGCTTTCAGGTACCTCTCGGACACTCTCCGACAACGTCACTTGGCATCAGTTGGCGACAGAAATCACTTGGCGATGGACGGCGTTGTACATGTATGTTGGACCTGTGTATTCTGTGCAGCCAACCCTGACTCGAGCGATGAGCGACGAACGACGAACATTCAATCCCTCCCGTAATCCTCTTTTGGTTGACGATCCGCTCGTGGAAGCCTCGTGTGACCTACCTAGGTACCTACAGTACCTACCTACATTCGTAGGTACGGCCAGGTGGTGGACCAGTGCCTAGCCAGAGGCGGCCCCACCGCGGGATTCAGTCCTAGACCCCTACAGGGGCCTGTTGGGGGGGCGTGCCACTCCAGCTAAGGTACGAACCGTGGCACAGCCATTGGAAGGCGCCGGAAATCCGGACAGAATTCTGCACCTGGGTCTACCTGGCTACCTAGCTAGATCTGGGATCTGTTGAGAAGCGCCGATTCAAGTGCCATGACGAATCTTGCCACAGCCTGCGGCGCACGAGATGGCGCTGGAGGCAAGAACCTTGCGCACTGCTCGTCAGAGGCAGGGCGGCCTCCCGTATTGGTGATTCACATGGTGACTCGATTGTGTCTGGGAAGCGCTCCCTCGTGACCAGCATCATTCGGTTAGATACGAAATGCACCACGGTCGTTCTGCTTGCGTTTGAGCCGCCTCGCGACGGCAACAGCGAGGAACCATCCATGCAAGGTGGGGGACCCTGTCGACCTTACAGGTAAAGGAGCGCAGCGGCAGTGGGCGGGCGGCCCCTTCCAGGCCTGAGTAAGTACAGCGTGGGGGTGGGTGGTTGGGGCAGGAGCCGGATCAGGATTGTACCAGAAGTGGCACCGCACCCCCCAAGGAAGGGAAGGAACTTCTGACCGTATCGACGGACAGTCTCCGATATGCATGTCGGCAGTTACCTCATCTACGTCGGGGGCAACGAGAATTAATTCATAATCAACATAATGGGCCAAGGTTACAGTCGTCAGATCCTTGTGCCGAGATCGGGCTACTTTTGCAGATGGACAGCAGGGCGAAAGCACAATCTGTGACACTGTTTGGCTTGGACAGCAAATTGTATTTTTGGCACGCAAAGCCTCCTGCAAATTGTATTTTTGGCATGCAAAGCCTCCTGTAGCTCTTTCCCTAGGTTTCGTCCTTGGGCTTGAGCGTCTCATCGTGGTCGCTCGCCCCAACCTAGGTAGGTCCCTTACCTTAGGGACCACCTGGTATCGTTGTCCCCGGCGCAACCAGGTGAATGTGCCTGGACCTGAATGCTTCCTCTCCAAGGAATCGAATTGCAGTGAAGAGTGCTGGCAGGCGTACAATGGCCCCACGTCTACCCACATCTCCATCTTCTTCTTCCCACGACGGCGTGAAGTCCCAGGATGTCTGCGGGGAAAGTCGGGGACGCCAAGGCATGATCCTAACGCTACCGCATGGAACAACATGCTTCCCCTCAACGATGGCGGGTCCTCTGTAGGAGATCTCCCCGCGCTCAACCATCAGACCCTCTTCGGTCAATGTCCGCCCAAAGACCTGCATCGACCGACCGCCGGAAGGCACGTCTCGGCGTCGGAAAACGCCCGACGGCGGTTGCATTCGGCGCGGCCGTCGGAAATGAAAACCGTCGCTCGGCTCAGATGGATGGCGATCCGCCGGCCTTTGATTTGCAGCCCGTGAGCATGGCAGTCCGAGTCTGGTTCGCAAGGTGATGAACCGATTCAACTCGATGCAGAGCCTCCATTAGACCCCTTGAGGATTGGACAGTCGTCTCAACAGCTACCATGGCATTGCATGGCTGCCACTAGGAGTCAAGATATGTGCACCATCGTGCCAGAGCCATGTCGACAAGTTATGTCCCCGACAGGAGGGCAAGGAAATATGCAAACTTAATGACTATGCCACGATTGCGTTCAACTTGATATCGTGTACCCTTAGAGCCTTTCACCCCATCAATCGCCGATGCTGTCACATCCTCCACTACACAAGCCCGTGTCCTAGAAGTTCCTGCTTGACCAGCATAGCCACAGGCCACAAGTCTGTCACGTATGAGCTTGATCTGCTGTTTCTCTCCAGATTTTGAGCCGATTGGATTATCACGCAGTGAATGAGGCTGTCAATCAAAGACTGAGGGTAGCCGTCTTCTGATTGTGACAATAGAACGTGAGAGCTCTACTAGCGCCAACAGCTACCTCCCCCTTTGAAACTGATCAAGATGCCAACAATCGGTCTCATATTAGACTCAAGAAGATTTATACTGCAGCAATGATCACTGCAAAATGCCTAGCCAGCCCTAGGCCCAAGTTCACGGCATGCTCCAGCAATTATTCCAAGAGGAAACCTTACACGAGTAGCCATCAGAGCATGTGGGTGATCGGAGTGAAGAGGTCTTCCGCAGGTGATATCCGCAGTCAATTGTGAGTGCGGTAGGGGGTAGGAATACATCTAAACTCTGGCCCTTCGCAGCCCTTATATACGCCATCTCGTAGTCTCAAATCCCTAAACTAACCCCTTGTCCCGTGGCTCGGCGGGTGCCTCCTGACACAAGCTACAGGCTGGTTGTTATCACCAAGTCGTGTACTACTTGTACGAATACTGGATTTCATGTCGCTCGTGTGCTACACTGACCCGAACGTTCTCTAACAGTTCGAGAGATGACAACTTGCCGCAAGTGAGGCATGCTCAGCTCCACATTACGTGGAAAAGCACTCCACGAAAACAGTTACACTTCATCGCACTGTTCTTTAGAAGAAATGAGAAACCTAGATAACGGCAGTCTTTTGCGTCCTCGTAATTTGATCAGCAGCATAACTCTCCTCTTTCGAGTGCTCCCGTGGGTCGTCGTCGTCGTTGAACTTGAATCATGCATTACGAAATATATTGCATTCTTGAGAGAGAAGCAGGAGTTGCTGACGAATAAACCCACTAAAACAAAGGAAAAGAAGGATCCAATTCAGTGAAAGGACAACATGAGCAACCCTGTTAACGTGCAGACAAAAAATTCAAGAAAACCATCCGCAGCATTTCTAATGACATCCTCAAGCTGAAGTAGTCTCAACGCCTCCTCTGATAGCTCCAGCCTCCAGCTTATTATTGTCTATTTGAGCAGAGATCTCCTGATTTCTTCTCTTATGCCGTATCCGGCACCAGACGCGCCAACCGGAAATGACGCCAGCAGTGAGCAATACAGTCAAAATCGTATACACCTTCATCTGTATGGTGGCGTTTCCGTTCCCAGCCAGATCCTCAAACCACGGCATCGAGAACAGGGTCTGATAGGCGTCAGTATTTCACATCTTGTCTGCTACGAGGCCAACTTACCGCTGTAAACGTTCCGGGTAAAAATACCATCGTGATGACTGTGATGGCCGTCATGGACGTTGTGTCTTGCCAACTAGCGCGGGCAATATTGGTAGACTCGGCTGCTAGTTTGAGCGTTGCCTCTTGGTCGCGCTGGGCGATGACTATCTGCACGCCCCGGATCGGAGTCGCACATCTCTCGCGACCACCTACACAATAGCTTCCTGCGCGCTCGAATTCTTGCTTCAGGGAGTACAGTTTGCGCTTGGGATCATAGTAGCGATTATTGCTAGACTTTGACTCTATGAGGGTTATGGCCGAAGCTAATCCGTGAAAGACTTCTTCGAAGTATACACACTGATTTGATAAATGCACCGCCTCTCGAGATATCCTTAGTGCGTTAGCGCCGTTGGGCAACCGCGTGAGGCCTGCAGGGCCTTGGATGTCAAGGATTTCGTTTCTAATCCGCTCGATTTTCTCGGTAAGGGATAGGTGTACGCCACCGAGAAATGTCGCCGGCCAGTGCGAACATCGCGCCTCGTCGCGGAAGTCCGGGTGATGCAAGATCCTCTTCAGCGTGGCGTTCCTTCGTACAGCTGGCGTCATCAGTTGTGCAACAATGCAGTTCAAACTATGGATGCGAAACCAGAACGTAGACGCCAACGGAGTCAAGATTCTGTGCACCTCCACCCCTGCTCCGTCAAACGTTGATTTCCTTACTTGTTCTCGTCCCCCCACAAAGCCAGAAAATTTAGGACAGCGTCGGGATGTTTCTCCGAGCTTATGAATCGCAACATTATATTCGACATTGCGTTCATCATGCTCGGGAACACACCTGAGGAGGAGAAGGAAAGTGAGGCCTTTCCTTGTCTCAGGGCTGGTTTCGATAGCCTCGACAGAATCGTTCAACCACTGGTGAGCGGCTCCCAAGCTGCCTAAATCAAGGAAGCTGGGTGCGCTCCCCCATCGAAAGGTTATTCCACGAAATGTTACTTGATCGAGGTTTTTGGCGAAGCTAGGTTCGGAAGACGATGGAGCTGATGTTCCGTCGTGAGGGAGATCCCTAGCAACGCCTTCTTCGTCACCCATGATGCTGAACAAACGATCGAAATCCATGATTATCGAGATTGAGTCCTTGTGTCCATAGCTGCAGCACATGAAGACGGACTACAGAACTGACGGCTCGTTGATATATACACTCTGACGGAGTATGTTGCGTTCTGCATCCAAGGCTGCGGCGGGTGCATGACTGACGTGGCATGCTGAGAAGCCAACAACCTATACATCATGTATGTCATTGAGCTATTAAACGTATTCCATGCGACCTTATCTGCATCCAGCACCCTTTTATTGGAAGTCATCCGTCTGACCCCCGAGAAAATACAGCTGACTTATTGCTCAACTTGAAAAGCTAGAATCTCGCATCAAGCGCCCACGTGCGGTGCATTGCCTTGTTATCAACGTCTCTGCCCACATTGCATGTTGACCGAGAATCGTAAGAGGGCAGTAAAAGACATTTTGGCCGAGGGAAAGCAGCACGTACACTGCAATGTGGCCAGAGCCTTGTCTGGGGAGAACTCTGCCAAGCTGCCGTCTGACATGGTCACACCATACCCATTGGTGGGTACAACCTCACGTCACAGGCAGGACGACAATTGAACGGAAGCTGGGCGGCCCGAAAATAGATTGAAAGGGGGTAAAGAGAAAGGTCCAGAAGCGAATCGCGACCGTCGATCCTCTGCGGGCCATCGGTTACCCGAAGCAGTAGGTCGATGCATTGAGGGTCGTGCGAAGGAGATCCGGCCGGGGCGGGGTGGATGCCTTGAACATGGTGGCCTTGGTGGTGCCGTGCGTTTCGTTTCATCTGAACATGTCAAGCATCAAGACATGGCAAAGAAAGCTGAGTTGCCAGCCATCGCAGAGGCAGTGCCCCCAGATGAAGGCGACGCTCGGTCGCAATCTCTACCATCCTCTTGGACATGCTGTCTGCCGGGTCTGTTTTGGGTGCTACGGGCTGCTTGTCGCAGGCATGGAAATGTTCGACGCGCTGGGGCTCCAAGCTGGAACTCCAGGCTTGAAGGCAAAAGAATGGACGATTTTCGAAGTATTGCTCGTAACTAATAACATAAAGAGGAGCATGTTTCCTTGGAAGAACATGATTCTCGTCCCCTTCTATGCAAGCTAATTTGATCAACGTGGAGGTTCATATTAGTTTCGAGTTTTGTTTACTACAACAACTCTTCTCTTCTTTTGCGGATCATCTTGAGCTGGCTTGAGAGTATCACTTGATTTGTCTGCTTCGTCCTCCCACCAACAATAAGCACATCGTTCAAGATGCATTTCAGCGCCCTCCTCGTCAAGACGCTGCTGGCCGGTGGCGCCATTGCCGCCCCTTCGATGCACAGGCGCCAGCTGCAGACGATCCAGGGTGCCATCACCACGGTGCAGTCGGCACTTGATGATCTCACCACGGCCGTTCAGGTAAGAAAGCGCTTCGTATCATGTATGGAAAACCTTGTCCTGACCCAGTGCAGGGCCTCTCCGGAGCTGACGCCAACTCGGCGGCGCCCATCCTGACGGCGTCAGAGAAGGTCAAGACGGCCATCGGAACGGCGACGACGCAGGTGCAAGGTGCCCAAGCTCTCAGCCTCATGGAGGCTCTTGGGCTGCAAGACACGGCATCGGGCCTCGTGACATCCGTTCAGGGTGTGACCACGGCTCTGACGAGCAAGAAGGCAGACCTTGATCAGCTCGGTGTGACCTCTATTGCTGTGCAG